>NC_082654.1:93631374-93722374 GCF_028023285.1 Balaenoptera ricei
ACTACTGGAGAAGAGTTGATCCTGCCTGCTGCTAAGGACATTTGCATGAACTTTTAGGAGAGGCTGCAGTTCAAATGGTGGCACATGTTCCTCTCTCGGCTAGGACCATAAGTAGATGAATTGATGAAACAGCAGAGGATATTGAGGCACAATTGTTAGAGAGGATTAGTGAGTCTCCATGGTATGCCATCCAGGTTGACGAATCTACCGATGTTGACAACAAGGCAACAATGCTTGTTTTTGTGCAACATGCTTTTCAGGAGTATGTGCCTGAGGATATATTATGTGCACTTTTGTTGCCAACCAACACCACAGCTGCAGAACTATTCCCAGTCTTTGAATGATTACATATCAGGAAAACTGAATTGGTCATTTTGTGTCGGTATATGAATGGACGGAGTGGCTGCCATGGCTGGACGGCTTTCTGGTTTCACTACTCTGGTCAAAGAGGTCGCTTCTGAATGTGAGTCTATGCACTGTGTCATCCATAGAGAAATGCTGGCTAGCTGAAAAATGTCACCTGTTAACAACGTTTTGCAGGATATGATTAAAATTATCAACCACATTAGAGAACATGCCCTTAACTCATGTCTGTTCATATAGCTTTGTGAAGAGATGGACACAGAGCACACACGTCTTCTCTTATACACAGAAGTGAGATGGCTTTCTAAAGGTAGAACACTGGCCAGAGTTTCTGAGTTACGAGAGCTGCTCCAGAGATTTCTTTCAGAAAAAGTCACCAATGGCAGCACATTTCAGTGACACAGAATGGGTGGCAAAACTTGCTTACTTGTGTGACATATTCAACCTGCTCTACGAACTCAATCTGTCACTTCAGGGGAGAACAACAACTGTATTCAAGTCGGCAGATAAAATGGCTGCATTCAAAGCCAAACTGGAATTATGGGGCCAACGAGTGAACATTGGGATTTTTGACATGATTCAAACATTAGCAGAGATTTTAAAAGAGACTAAGCCAGGGCCTTCTTTCTCCCAGCTGGTGCATGATCACCTATCTCAGCTTTCAAAAGAGTTTGAGCATTACTTCCCAACCACAAAAGACCCCCAAACTGGGAAGGAATGGATCCACAACCCATTTGTGAATAAGCCAGATGAATCGACTTTGTCCGTGAAGAGGATCAACTGCTCGAGATCGCAAATGATGGTGACCTTAAAAGTATGTTTGAGACAACTTCACATCTCCATACGTTCTGGATTAAAGTCAAGGCGGAATATCCTGAGATTGCCACAAAAGCACTGAAAAGCCTGCTTCCATTTCCAACATCCTATCTTTGTGAAGCAGGGTTTTCTGCAGTGACAGCAACCAAAACGAGATTATGGAGTACAGTGGACATAAGGAACACACCTCGGGTATCACTGTCTCCCATCCCTCTCAGATGGGACCATCTAGTTGCAGGAAAACAAGCTCAGGGCTCCCGCTGATTCTGCATGATGGTGAGTTGTATAATTATTCCATTATATATTACAATGTAATAATAATAGAAATAAAGTGCACAATAAATGTAATGCGCTTGCATCATCCCCAAACCATCCCCCCACCCCGGTCCGTGGAAAAACTGTCTTCCACAAAACTGGTCCCTGGTGCCAGAAAGGTTGGGGCCTGCTGCCTTAGAGGGCATTTACAGAATTTTTTTCCCACACTGAGCCAGGAACTAATAACTTGGATTTTCTCTAATTGCTCCTGAAAATTTGCAGTCTTGGGCATGCACACAGCCTTCAGGTTGCCAGACATGACGGACTTTATTTTTAAACCTGGATTAGGAGTTGTCCCCAGGTCAATATTTGCACAAAGGTGTGTTTAAGACACTTGTGCAATGAAGATCCCACTCAGTTCTGATGAGTCTGATGAGGTTTAGGGACACTGTCCTGGTGCCCGTGTCCTGCCCTGATGGCTCCTGAGTGGGGGCAACGTGCACGGCCTTCCTGACATCCAGGGCTGACTGTGATCCGTGGACGGCCCTTCTCGGCTGTTTCCCTAGTTCTCCGTGGTTGCCTGGAACAGAGCTTCTGCAATAGGGGACTGAGGAGAGTAGAGATGCCAGCTTCTTGCCCTCCCAAGGTAGGGCCACAGCCACAGACAGAGACCATCCAGGCTGCACACACCAGAGGCTGGAACGGAGCATCTCGGGGCTCAGACGCTGTGGGTCTCACTGTCCTAACTGAGTTTCAGGAGGTCTTTTTGAGTGGGTGTTTCTCCATTTCCTCTGTGCCCTGAGGACAATTTCCAGAGACTTTAAATGAGTATTTTTGCTATAATTCTCATCAGTTAAATTTTTGTTTTGCTGGGAAGAGGACCTGTCAAGCTGCTGGTCTGTCAGTCTAGAAGGCCCATCTCCAAAGAAATTTTTAACATGTTATTTCAGATGGAGTTTCAAGTTACAAGTTTAGTAATTTTAAAAATTCACTTATTAACAAAACCAAAAAATAAGCAGCAATGTTAGAAATCTTCCATTATGAACATCGTTTTGAAAAAGAAACATACATTTACTTGTATTTTGGTTTAAATAAAAAAGGTTTAAATAAAAAAAACTAGAGATATAAATAAGAACATTAATTTTTCTTCTAAGTCTTAAATTTGTGTCCCCAAATAACTGGGAACATTTTTCAGCTTAGGTCACAGGAGGTACCGTGGGAACAACCAGTCTACTGTCAGCATCATCACCTCCCACGGGCAAAGGCAGGAGCTATCATAATGGTAACTGTGTAAGTCAAACGAGAAATAAAATTCTCCTTTGCTCTGGGATAGTCCAGAATCCTGCCGCTGTCCATGGTATAGAAACGTACATTCCACTATGTAGCAGCAAGACATCAAAATTAACTTCAGGTCTAATTTACCTAAATTCAATTCTCACTCTTATGTCTAATGAGAAAAACCTAAAGACTTCTGCTGGAAGATGAGAAGGACACATAGTCAGCGAAGGGAAATGGCTGTCAACAGCCCACGTCCACATCCCTGAAACCATCAGACAGGAGCTCCGCACACAAAGAAGTCTGCTGCTCTACTGTCTGATTTTCTAGGGTTTTAAACAAGATGCAGGGAAATCTCTGCTCGCGGTGTTATTTTCAAAATCCATCCCTTATTCCTCTGTACATGTCTGAATGAAATACATTCTTCAAGGCCCACTTCAAACCTCATCTCCTCCAACAACCTCACCCTAAGTCCAGCCAACTCGCTCCATTTCAGTCCTGACCACGGGCAGCGCCCACTGTGACCGGAGTGGTTAGTGCTGGCTCTCCCTGGCATGGCTGCTGCTTTTCTTTGCTGCATTCCCGGCTGAAATGGAAAAACCCTGTTCCCATTGGATCAAGAAAGGGATGCAACAATGAACATAATTTGTGCCCCACTTCCCTCCAGTTTTCCGGGTTCTCCACACTAGCAGTACTGATAAAACACTCTACCCTCATCTGACCAAAAATCCTTCCTCACTTTTGCAAGGATGAGTTTTAGTTTCCATAGATAATCATAAAAGGTAATGAATCTCAAGTATATTTTCCAAACAACCCTTTTTTCAATGTCCATGGGTCATAATAAACAGAACACCCCAGCCGTTAAAAATTAATACCCTTTTCTAATATACCTAGTCCAACAAAATCTTAATATCATCATAGTATGCAAATATGAAGTCCAAAAGAATTAAACTTCAGCATCATGATTAAATTTTTGCAATTCCAAAGCACAATTAATCAGATATAATTTTCCTAATACATCTAGCAAGGTCAAGGATCATTAGCCTAATTATATTTCCTTTTTATTATGTCATTAGGCTTTTTGCTTATTTGTTGTGTAGCCATTTACTTACAAGTATAAAAATAATATTTTGACGAAAAGAAAATTTTTTAAAAAGAGGTTATTATTGTGGCATTCTTTGAATTGACTGGGTATGCTCTACAAATAATTATAGGAAAAGCATCTCCAAAAAAAATAATGAATCTTTCAACATCTAAAACAAATCTAGGATCCACAAAACGTATGTTCGTCTAAATATAGCCTTGTATTTTGATGTGGTTTTCTACGTAAATACACTTTTAAGGCTTGCAATAGAAATGTATTCTATTATTGATAAAAACAAACATCCTGTTAAAAATTACAAAGTACCAAATGTTTATGATGTATTCCCCAAAACAGATCTAAATTGTCTTATTATAAGATATTTGGTATTTCAGACATTATTTTAGGTCTACGAGACAAATAGAACCATCTAATCAAAACACACCCTTGCCAGCTACGACAGGAAAACTTAACACCAATACAGACAACTAGACTTATACCTCTCAGATGATCATTCAGGCCATCAGCCTGTGAACACTGAAATATCAACTGATTATGATAAAACATATTTTTTAATCTAAAGATAAATATTTGCACTTAGTAAAAGTAAAGCAGAGATTCACAGGTAAAATACATACGCTTTTTTTCTTTTCCAACCAACAAATCTTACAATAGTATTTGAAGTACAGCTCACACATTTTCCCAGCACCCCAACATAGTAGGAAAAATCCTTTTAATGGCAATTACTATTTCACGTAAGAATACTTGGAGGCATTACATTACACACACCTGCACATAAGAACATTTAAGTAATGAATGCTTCTCTTCCATTGTTATTATGAACTTTTACAATACACAAAAAAGCCTTTTTAGAAGTTAGGTCAGCAAGCACAATGGCAAGATTGAACAAAATACCAAATGTCTTTTATTAACTCCCCTAATAATAAGTAGCAGATTTAACTATCTATTTTTCTAATCATATTTCCAGAAGCTGAAGCCAAACAAATATTTAACTATCATGAATTCTTTTTCTCCCCCATTCTTTGGGCAGAGCATTTTAATCTGATAAATAGAACAGAAGAAACCCAGGAAGAAATTCATTTGTTGCATTAAATGGTTATATAAATGGCAATTATGTATTTAAAAAGCAAAACAGATTCTTTTCATTCACTCTTGTTAAGTTCTGTGTGCAAATTTATATTGTGGGAAGCATGTTCCTTTACACACCTTTTAAGGATTATTAGACATTTTTGACTTAAGGCATATTTTAGAGAGACGTCCCTTTTTGTGGAATCAAAACTATCTCCACTCAACATTTGGTGGGTTTAACAACAGTGGCTGTACATCCACCCACTATTTATTTGCCACACAAGCAAAAGGCCCTCATTTTTACTGCTTACAAAAGCTTATGTGTCTAAGGCTCACATCACTCTGATAAACTTTTATTTAATTGGACAAATATCATATTTGGTGGTATCATAGTTTATGTACTTATCAAAATCTGTTAGAATACAGAAAAGTCTTTAAAAGTATCTCCACACACAATTTTATAAACGTAACTAGTCATTTAAATATGGAGCACATACGAAAATCAGTACAAATTCAGATTCTTTTCAAAAAGGATCTATTCGAGTCTTCTTATAAATCCCATCCCACACTTGCCCTCATCTATAATATTTCACATCCACACCTATGGCTAATGATGAGGAACACAGACTCTGCAGCCAAACGGCTGGGTCTGCACCCGAGCTCTGCCCCTCACTGCGCTGGGAGCGTGAGATAGTGCCTGCATCCCAGCTTTGTGTGCTGTGCACCAGGGGTACGGTGTCCCCCTCACAGGATTAGGGGATAGGATGAGCCAGCTTGGGGCTGCTCAGACAAGGACCACGCGCCTGCAGGCTCCGTGGCATCCGGGGCTGCTGCCATGTTCCCCGCTGGTACTAGTACTACTGTTGAAACTGCTGCTGCTACTGCTGTTTCCCAAAGTATCTCTGCTCGGACCTCATCTGACACTGGATTAACTAGAAACCTCTTTGTCAGGGAATTCCTACTGTCAAGATCACTCCAGTGTAAATTCTCCCACTTCCCTGCTCATAAGCTTGGGTTAATTTAATCTTTCCTTGGACATGAAGATCCTGAGGTGACTTAGGGTCGCTCTCAACATTAACAGGCACTGAACTCGCCTGTGAGACGCAGGACATGGGTCACCACGTACTCGCTCTGGGACGTTCCTTAAAAATTGGCAGGTGCGTGTGTGTGTCATGTTTCAAACAGGGACCTCATCTTCCTCTTGATTCCGTGGGCGACAGGGTTGTTGTTTCACCGAGTGAGCAGCTCGATATTTAATTCTGACCTATAAGCATCACGATCATTTGCTAAAGGAGAACTACGTAAAACCATAGTTTGATAAAACTATACCTTCTCAGCGAATCTCCTTATGCTTTCATAACCTCACAATGAAGACCAGTGAGCTAAGACGTAGGCACACAACTTAAATACAGGTTCCATGAAGAAATAAGGAAAGCTCTGTGTTGGGTTCCCCGGAGAACAAAGGGCTGAGAGACACCAGACATGCCTCACTGCAGCGGCTCCAGAGTCCAGAGAGCAGCCCCTTCTCTTTATGCCATAGAGCAAGCTGTCCAGGTGGGGGACCTCTGTGGTCACACAGAAGACATATCTCCAGAGAGAGCTACTAAAGACCAGGGCATCCAGCCACAGACTTACTTTCAAGAAGAGGACAGATCACAGAAATATTATCCAGATATTTTAAAGTATTTGGAGAAACCAGAGCTCTTGGCTTCCACCATGTGTGACAAGAGTGGCTAGAAAAACCTCCATAAACACAGGCTATAGCATCAACGGCAATCAGTCTCACTCGAAATCAGTGTCCACATATAACAAGGGCAACCACAGCATCAACGGCTCTCAGTCCCACTGGAAATCAGTGTCCACCTATAACAAGGGCAACCACAGGTCAATGGTTTGGACTGTGCAGGTCCGCTGACACACAGAGTCTTTTCAGTAGTAAATACTGCAGCACTACACGAGCTGAGGGTGGTTTTGTCCATGGATGTGGAACCTCGGATATGGGGGGACCCTGAATACGAAAGGCTGATTATAATTTGTACAGAGATCTTGGACTGCACGGAGGTTGGTGCCCCAAGTCCGTGTTGCTCAGGGCTCAGTGTGCTTGCATGCATATGGAAAATATGTTTTCCTTAAACGAAATTTTACATGTCTCAAGTAGTTGGAATGGGTAAATTTTTCTTCCAAATACAGCAGAGTTAAATAAAACTGGCTTTCTTCAGCCATCTAACACTTTGTAGCAGATTTTTCTCTTACCAACATACTGGAAAAATTACCTTATCCCTCCCAAAACAAACCTGTATAGTAGAGCTGAGTACAAGACCCTGGCCAAGGATATGCTGACAAGCTCATCAGGAGTCAGGATGGAGACTGGTCCAAAAACCCTCTTTAAGCTGCAGGTCAATAGCTGTGTCACCACCAACGGGTGCAAATGACAGCACTGGCAAAGGCTCATACCCACAGTTTACTGATGGGCTCACGACAGGGTGAGGCCACTGTGCAGACATGATGCTGCACATGATGGTCATGTGCAAGGGGCCCATCTCATGCCAGCTAGGTGAGTCTGAAGTCTTCATGATTTGGACAGAAATCTTATTTCAGTAGGCTTAAAAACTGAACGCTACATCAAAAAAATCATGAAATCCTGTACTTGCAGGTAACATGCGGCAGCTTCCTCATCTCTGTTCACTTAACAGAAAAAAAGTGGTGACAAGAGATATGGAGGGCATGCTTGGCGTTTTGGAGAATTTCATCCCTAGACTAGTGACGTCCACATCACCTCTGCCCTTCATCATGAGACAACCCCGCTGCCTCGCTCTATCTGGCCTCTGTGCTCCCCGCCCATATTCCCCACCCAGACAGCTTTTCCATTTCTGATACAGTCCATGGGAAGAGGTGTGATGATTCAGCCTACATGTACTATGTGCAAACATGCCGTTTAGAACATTTACCTCTGCCAGAAAAACGTGGTTTTCCATTTACCTTTATTCCACTGACAAAGCCACCTTGGCGATATTGCTTATTATGAGATGAGTTATTTTCTGGCTTTTAATCATTACTGGGTATAGCCACTGATATGTATAAAGCCCTCCTCCTCCAGCCAGCTGGCTTATTTGTTAAACAAATATTTATTCAGTGCCTTTTCTGATCTAAAGTCACCAGCAACCAGCTGTGTCATCATAAATGGTTCTGAAAAATGCAACTGCATCACATTTGGGTTTGCATCGTCGTCAGATTAATAGAGATACCTGTGGTGAGGCTGCCCCCAGCTCAGCTAGAGGTTCCGTTCAAACCCACCCCTCCCGTCTGGATTCCACAGCACCCATCTGGGGGCAGCTGTCTGCTTCGAAATAAATATGGATGGAAATATCTCTGGGTCAGACTTCTAACTACAACTTCCAGGTCAGTAGCAAAAGTTCACAGAATCACATCACCCCTTAGTTCCCACTCGCCTGGGGAAGCTGTGCCAGCTTCAGGCCTCATTTCTATTTCTTTCACCCAAAAAGACGGAGCTGCCCACCATCCCCCTGCTTCAGGGTGAAGGATGGGCACCAACAGCAATACCTTCCTTCTGGGCTCATTGTTCTAGGACTTTACTACACTTTCCTGAATGGCCGCCTTGAGAAATTTACAAAATCATTTCACGATCAAGGCCACTGGGTGGATCAGTGGAAAAACACTGCATGAAAATGTTTTCCTCCAAATGTACTCTTCCTTCTCTTTAGGACTCAGGTGTCACAGGTAGATCAAAGGTGCTGACACAGAATGGAGATGTTGGAACTGGATACAAGAGTCTCTTCCCTGTGTCAAGTACAAGGTGACTATTTAGCTGGGTTCTGCAGGTCATCCACTTAGGTATTACAATAGCAACAAAATACCAAACACATGATTGGTTACTAAGGACTGGATTTCTTGCTTGCTTTCCTTTGCTCACTCTTACCTTTCTTTCCATCCATACTAGCACTAATATGGATTTCAATCAAGTGACAGTTTGTTTCTAGACAACTAATTCTGGAAACAAGTAATTGCTGAAATTTTGGAAATATGTATCATGAAGCTACAAATAAAGTAGTCAGAACATGATCACTTGGTGGAGATGATTATTTGTTATTCTATCTGGGAAAGTCTTACTTAAGTTCATGTTCTAAAATGCTAACCTCTGCTACCTGCTTACAGACTGTGGAGGGTACACAGCCCAGAAAACAATGTCAATGTTTTTCTCTAATGAAAGTTCACACTTATGCCCAAAACACTGTCCAATTTCAGAAAACACATGAGTACTCACTTGTTTAGCCTTGGTCTTTGTGATGGTGTCAGAAATCGGTTTCTTTCTTTCCTTTACAGTAGTTTTAGAAAATAATTCCTCAAATTCATGACAATCTATGGATGGCTCTTCAATTTTTTCCCAAATAAGTGAAGTACTGGAGTCTCTAAAGTTAAGCAAAAGACCCATGAGAGAGCCATCAAACCAAACTGCAGGACATTATAGTGAGCAGGGACAGATGGGGACGGGGAGGACAGAGGCGTCAGAGGAACAGGGAGAGGACGGCAGGCAGTGGAGGATGGAGGGATATAGGGGGGAAGATGCTCTTTTCTGTACAATCACCATTTGCTTAATCAACATGATGAGAAACAGCATCAATAAAGAATGAGACATTTGCCTGGAAAGAATCATTTCCAGGAATTCTCAGTCATCAAGTCGCTATATAAAAACATAAAAGAAGAACCCCTCTCTGTATGGCTCTCAAGGCAGGAAATGTCTGATATCTCACAAACCCAACCTGACCCATCAGCTTTGTGGGTTATTTGTGGGTTGAAAATAAATCACTTCATGCCCACAGAGGCACCTTTGTCTCCCCACCGCTGCCCATCACTGCATGTCACCTTACTCTTCAGTGACTGTGGAGTCATGTAGTACCACCTAAAAGGGGGAGATCCATTCAAATAAAGCAAAACAAAAAGAACTTTATATACTACATATGGATAAAATGAGTTTGGGGCACATTTGGAAATGATGCCTTGGCACATAGAAGTAACCCAGCAAATTACTCAGAGCATGAGCTGCAAAGTCAGAAGTAGTCAAAATAGATAGGTTCTTCTCCCACTATGATTCAGTGAAAAGAAAATTAATATAAGAAATGAAAATGAACCTGGTATATATCCTATTTCTAAATCTGTGCCACATCACATACACACACACACACACACACACACACACACACACACACACAAATTCAAAGAGTCACGAGAACTTGGGACAAGGAAGTCCAGTGAAATTTAAAGGGCATGTTTTTCTCCCACTGGCACATTCCACAGCCATGTCCCAGTACCATCCCAGGGGTTGGGGAACCAGGTTATGGACCATCCATGGATAAGTAATACACCAGCAGCGTACCTGCTGGGAGGCATTCTTTTACAAATATCATATCTTTTATAAAAATCATATAAGTTTGTGATTTTATGACCTCACAGTGTTGCATATCATCTACAGAAGTGCCATGAAATGCTCAGAACTAAATCATTTCACACATGGGGTGTGGATGTGTGTATTTCTGTGTAGCACATTTCTGAATAGTAAAACAAGACCGTGCCTTCAAAAGGATGCAGAAAACATCCTCAAGAGTCAGTCTGTCTAAGGATTTGATTTACTTTTATAAGCTATTTATCAGAGTGAGGTTCTGCAATGAGGCAACAGAGCATGTATGCTAAGAAAAATATATCCCTCTATCTATAAAAGTCAATCAAAAACTATATAGACAGAAATCTGTACATTGATTCATGTCATTTGTTTTATCCCTTTGATACTTCTGGAAAAAAGTCTAAAATTGCTTCACCAAATATTGATATAATCATCTACAGGCAAGTTTTATTTTTATTTATTTTATTTTTACTCATTTTTCTCCTGAGTTTTAAAGGACAATGCTTCCCTCGTATTGACAATATTGTGCAAAGATGAGCCCGTGTTCATGTTACCTTTTACTGTGCAGTTGAATTCTCGTCCAATACAGAGGCTTCATCGGCCGACAAGGCTCTATTGGCTGCTTCCTGCTGCCTCTGTCCTGGTTCAACCCGAATCCAAACAAGCCAGCTGGCAACGGTGGAGGAAGAAATCCACATGCCTGTAGTGTTGGTGAAGTCGTACTCCCAGCTTGTGGTGGGAGAGGAAGGCCGGATCCAGGAAGCAGAGGGGGTGGGGGGGGTGGGGGGAAACCTGTTCCAGGAGGGGGAGGAGGGGGAGGGGCTAGAGGAGGCGGAACCCTCACACCTGGCAAAGGAGGAGGAGGGGCGGGAGGAATTCCTTCACTGGGAAGAGGGGGAGCGGGAGGAATTCCTTCACTGGGAAGAGGGGGAGCAGGAGGAATTCCTTCACTGGGAAGAGGGGGGGCGGGAGGAATTCCCATGCCAGGAAGAGGGGGAGCGGGAGGAATTCCTACTGCGGGAAAAGGGGGGGCGGGAGGAATTCCCACACCGGGAAGAGGGGGGGCGGGAGGAATTCCCATGCCAGGAAGAGGGGGAGGGGGAGGAATTCCCACGCCGGGAAGAGGGGGGGCGGGAGGAATTCCCACGCCAGGAAGAGTGGGGGCGGGAGGAATTCCCACTGCGGGAAGAGGGGGGGCGGGAGGAATTCCCACTGCGGGAAGAGGAGGAGGGGGAGGAATTCCCACGCTGGGAAGAGGGGGGGCGGGAGGAATTCCCACGCCAGGAAGAGGAGGAGGGGGAGGAATTCCCACGCCGGGAAGAGGGGGGGCGGGAGGAATTCCCACGCCAGGAAGAGTGGGGGCGGGAGGAATTCCCACACCGGGAAGAGGGGGGGCGGGAGGAATTCCCACACCGGGAAGAGGGGGGGCGGGAGGAATTCCCACTGCGGGAAGAGGGGGGGCGGGAGGAATTCCCACACCGGGAAGAGGGGGGGCGGGAGGAATTCCCTCACCAGGCAAAGGTAGGGGAGGGGGTTGCAGCATCTCTGGACCAGGCAGAGGAGGAGGTGAGGGGCACGGTGGGCTGAGCAGTGCAGGCTCAGGCGTGACATGGGGCGGGGGCCGTGGAGGAGCCACGGTGCCCAGACCAGGCATCTGGTGGGAAAACGTGGGAGACAGAGGCAGCGCAGTGGGGATGTCATGGCTGTTTTCAGAGGAGGGGAAAGCAGCGTGCTCCTGGCTGGTTTCACACTCCGTGTGAAAAGAAGGATGGGAAGGCTGTGAGCTCGCCTGTCCTTGACCGTCAGACCAGGGCAGCGACGTGGGTGGTGGAGCCTGCAGGGATGGATGTGTGTCGAGCTGAACTGATATTCGCCTTGGAGACACGACCAAAGAAATCTCTGCACAGAATTTGGTCTGAGGTCCGGGAGGTGAGGACAGCCCGGCTGAGTCTCCATTCACGGCCTCAGGCAGGGCGCCCGTGGGAGGACGAGTCAGCGTCCCACCCTCCTCTGTCGGGGACGTCTGTATTGACTTGGCCTGTAAAATCCTTTGAGGCCCTACATCCTTTTCTCCCAACCTGAGAGCTCGCAGACACGCGTCTCCGGAGGCGGCCACCTCCATGTCTGTGGCTGGGTACTGCTTCTCTAGCTCAGCTATTTTGGTCCTCAAATCCTCAATGGTCCGCTCCAGCTGCTGAATGACAGTGGCCTGACCCTCAGATTTCATGTCACAAACTTCCTGAGGGGCAACAGAGACATCACAGTTAAATATAAAATAAGGAATACTCAAAATACCAAAAACTAGTCTTACAAAATTAAGCAAAATGTATTTGTTTGTTATAATAATTCTAAACGCTCCCTCCATAGAAAGACACTATTACCACTTCCACTTGTCCCCTCTTTTCCATCCTCGGATTTCAAACTGGTTTACACACATGACCATGAAGTCCTAAGGCCCCTGTCTAATCTTCGAATGAAATCATGGAAGACTGGCAGACCACTGAGAAGAGGGAAGAAGAAGCTGAGTGACAGACCCACTTAATGTCACCATAGGCTACTCTCTTCCTGTCCAGTAACATCTGTTATTAGGACGTTCCCTAAAGACATTTTAAATCCTCAGTTTTAAAGTTAATCACAACGTTTAAAAAGTAATCTCTAAGGGGTGGGAAAGTGTCCCAAAGAGAGCTACAATATGTGAGCAGGGAATGCGAACTTGGGAGCCTGAACCGAGATGGCAGAGTAGGACGTGCTTTCACTCCTTCTTGTGAGAACACCAGAATCAAAACTAGCTGCTGGACAATCATCGACAGGAAGACACTGGAACTCACCAAAAAATACACCCCACATGCAAAGACAAAGGAGAAGACGCAGTGAGACAGTAGGAGGGGTGCAATCACAATAAAATCAAATCCCATAACTGCTGGGTGGGAGACTCACAGATTGGAGAACACTTATAACACAGAAGTCCACCCACTGGAGTGAAGGTTCTGAGCCCCACGTCAGGCTTCCCAACATGGGGGTCCGACAATGGGAGGAGGAATTCCTAGAGAATTAGACTTTGAAGGCTAGTGGGATTTGATTGCAGGACTTTGACAGGACTGGGAGAAACAGAGACTCCACTCTTGGAGGGCACACACAAAGTAGTGTGCACATCGGGACCCAGGGGAAGGAGCAGTGACGCCATAGGAGACTGAACCAGACCTACCTGCTGGTGATGGAGGGTCTCCTGTGGAGGCAGGGGCTGGCTGTGGCTTACCGTGGGGATGGGGACACTGGCAGCAGAAGTTCTGGGAAGTACTTCTGGACATGAGCCCTCCCAGAGTGTGCCATTAGCTCCAACAAAGAGCTCAGGTAGACTCCAGTGTTGGGTTGCCTTAGGCCAAACAGCCAACAGGGAGGGAACCCAGCCCCACCCATCAGCAGTCAAGAGGATTAAAGTTTTACTGAGCTCTGCCCATCAGAGCAACAGTCAGCTATACCCACCACCAGTCCCTCTCATCAGAAAACCTGCACAAGCCTCTTAGAGAGCCTCAACCACCAGAGAACAGACAGCAGAAGCAAGAAGAACTACAATCATACAGCCTGTGGAACAAAAATCACATTCACAGAAAGGTAGAAAAGATGAAAAGGCAGCGGGCTATGTACCAGATGAAGGAACAAGATAAAACCCCAGAAAAACAACTAAATGAAATGGAAATAGGAAACCTTCCAGAAAAAAATTCAGAATAATGATAGTGAAGATGATCCAGGACCTCGGAAAAACAATGGAGGCAAAGATTGAGAAGATGCAAGAAATGTTTAACAAAGAACTAGAAGAATTAAAGAACAAACAAACAGAGATGAACAATACAATAACTGAAATGAAAACTACACTAGAAGGAATCAATAGCAGAATAACTGAGGCAGAAGAACTGATAAGTGACCAGGAAGACAGAATGGTGGAATTCACTGCTGTAGAACAGAATAAAGAAAAAAGAATGAAAAGAAATGAAGACAGCCTAAGAGACCCCTGGAACAACATTAAATGCAACAACATTCGCATTATAGGGATCCCAGAAGGAGAAGAGAGAGAGAAAGGACCTGAGAAAAATTTGAAGAGATTATAGTCGAAAACTTCCCTAACATGGGAAAGGAAATAGTCACCCAAGTCCA
The DNA here is from genome assembly GCF_028023285.1 of Balaenoptera ricei. Lineage (NCBI taxonomy): Eukaryota > Metazoa > Chordata > Mammalia > Artiodactyla > Balaenopteridae > Balaenoptera > Balaenoptera ricei. The sequence goes on from NC_082654.1 coordinate 93,645,822, forward strand.
GGAAGCACAGAGAGTCCCATACAGGATAAACCCAAGGAGAAACACTCCGAGACACATAGTAATCAAGTTGGCAAAAATTAAAGACAAAGAAAAATTATTGAAAGCAGCAAGGGAAAAATGACAAATAACATACAAGGGAACTCCCATAAGGTTAACAGCTGATTTCTCAGCAAAAACTCTACAAGCCAGAAGAGAGTAGGTATTTTATACTCATACACTTAAAGTGATGAAAGGGAAGAAACTACAACCAAGATTACTCTACACAGCAAGGATCTCATTCAGATTCGATGGAGAAATCAAAAGCTTTACAGACAAGCAAAAGCTAAGAGAATTCAGCACCACCAAACCAGCTCTACAACAAATGCTAAAGGAATTTCTCTAAGTGGGAAACACAAGAGAATAAAAGGGCCTACAAAAACAAACCCAAAACGATAAAGAAAAAGGTCATAGGAACATACATAACGATAATTACCTTAAACGTGAATGGATTAAATGCTCCAACCAAAAGACACAGGCTTGCTGAATGGATACAAAAACAAGACCCATATATATGCTGTCTACAAGACACCCACTTCAGATCTAGGGACACATACAGACTAAAAGTGAGGGGGTAGAAAAAGATATTCCATGTAAATGGAAATGAAAAGAAAGCTGGAGTAGCAATACTCATATCAGATAAAGTAGACTTTAAAATAAAGAATGTTACAAGAGACAAGGAAGGACACTACATATTGATCAAGGGATCAATCCAAGAAGAAGATATAACAATTATAAGTATATATGCACCCAACATAGGAGCACCTCAATACATAAGGCAACTGCTAACAGCTGTAAAAGAGGAAATCGACAGTAACACAATAACAGTGGGGGACTTTAACACCTCACTTACACCAATGGATAGATCATCCAAAGTGAAAATAAATAAGCAAACAGAAGCTTTAAATGACACAATAGACCTGATAGATTTAATTGATATTTATAGGACATTCCATCCCAAAACAGCAGATTACACTTTCTTCTCAAGTGCGCACGGAATATTCTCCAGGGTAGATCACACCTTGGGTCACAAATCAAGCCTCAGTAAATTTAAGAAAATTGAAATCATATCAAGCATCTTTTCTGACCACAATGCTATGAGATTAGAAATAAATTACAGGGGAAAAAACGTAAAAAACACAAACACATGGAGGCTAAACAATACGTTACCAAATAAGCAAGAGATCACTGAAGAAATCAAAAAATACCTAGAAACAAATGACAATGAAAACACAATGATCCAAAACCTATGGGATGCAGCAAAAGCAGTTCTAAGAGGGAAGTTTATAGCTATACAAGCCTCCCTCAAGAAACAAGAAAAATCTCAAATAAACAATCTAACCTTACACCTAAAGGAACTAGAGAAAGAAGAACAAACAACACCCAAAGTTAGCAGAAGAAAAGAAATCATAAAGATCAGAACAGAAATAAATGAAATAGAAACAAAGAAAACAATAGCAAACATCAATAAAACTAAAAGCTGCTGCTTTGAGAAGATAAACAAAATGGACAAACCATTATCCAGACTCATAAAGAAAAAGAGGGAGAGGACTCAAATCAATAAAATTAGAAATGAAAAAGGAGAAGTAACAACAGACACTACAGAAATACAAAGCATCCTAAGAGACTACTACAAGCAACTCTATGCCAATAAAATGGACAACCAGGAAGAAATGGACAAATTCTGAGAAAGGTATAACCTTCTAAGACTGAACCAGGAATAAATAGAAAATATGAACAGACCAATCACACATAATGAAATTGAAACTCTGATTAAAAATCTTCCAGAAAACAAAAGTCCAGGACCAGATTGGCTTCACAGGTGAATTCTATCAAACATTTAGAGAAGAGCTAAAACCCATCCTTCTCAAACTCTTCCAAAAAATTATGGAGGAAAGAACACTCCCATACTCATTCTATGAGGTCACCATCACCCTGATACCAAAATCAGACAAAGATACTATAAAAAAAGAAAATTACAGACCAATATCACTGATGAATATAGATGCAAAAATCCTCAACAAAATACTACCAAACAGAATCCAACAACACATGAGAAGGATCATACACCATGATCAAGTGGGATTTATCCCAGGGATGCAAGGATTCTTCAATATATGCAAATCAATCAATGTGATACACCCTATTGACAAACTGAAGAATAAAAACCATATGATCATCTCAATAGATGCAGAAAACGCTTTTGACAAAATTCAACACCGATTTATGATAAAAACTCTGCAGAAAGTGGGCATAGAGGGAACCTACCTCAACATAATAAAGGCCATATATGACAAACCCACAGAAAACATCATTCTCAATGATGAAAAACTGAAAGCATTTCCTCTAAGATCATGAACAAGACAAGGATGTCCACTCTCACCACTATTATTCAACATAGTTTTGGAAGTCCTAGTCATGGCAATCAGAGAAGAAAAAGAAATAAAAGGAATACAAAGTGGAAAAGAAGACGTAAAACTGTCACTGTTTACAGATGACATGATACTATACATAGAGAATCCTAAAGATGTCACCAGAAAACTACTAGAGCTAATCAATAAATTTGGTAAAGTTGCAGGATACAAAATTAATGCGCAGAAATCTCTTGCATTCCTATACACTAATGATGAAATATCTGAAAGAGAAATTAAGGAAACACTCCCATTTACCATTGCAACAAAAAGAATAAAATACCTAGGAATAAACCTACCTAGGGAGACAAAAGACCTGTATGCAGAAAACTGTAGAACACTGATGAAAGAAATTAAAGATGATACCAACAGATGGAGAGATATACCATGTTCTTGGATTGGAAGAATCAATATTGTGAAAATGACTATACTACCGAAAGCAATCTACAGATTGAATGCAATCCCCATCAAATTACCAATGATATTTTTTATGGAACTAGAACAAAAAGTCTTAAAATTTGTATGGAGACACAAAAGACCCCGAATAGTCAAAGCAGTCTTGAGGGAAAAAAACGGTGCTGGAGGAACCAGACTCCCTGACTTCAGACTATACTACAAAGCTACAATAATCAAGACAATATGGTACTGCCACAAAAACAGAAACATAGATCAGTGGAACAAGATAGAAAGCCCAGAGATAAACCCACGTACCTATGGTCAACTAATCTACGACAAAGGAGGCAAGGATATACAATGGAGAAAAGACAGTCTCTTCAATAAGTGGTGCTGGGAAAACTGGACAGCTACATATAAAAGAATGAAATTAGAACACTCCCTAACACCATACACAAAAATAAACTCAAAATGGATTAGAGACCTAAATGTAAGACCAGACACTGTAAAACTCTTAGAGGAAAACATAGGAAGAACACTCTTTGACATAAATCACAGCACAATATTTTTTGATCCACTTCCTAGAGTAATAGAAATAAAAACCAAAATAAACAAATGGGACTTAATGAAACTTAAAAGCTTTTGCACAGCAAAGGAAACCATAAACCAGACGAAAAGAAAATCCTAAGAATGGGAGAAAATAGTTGCAAATGAATCATCGGACAAAGGATTAATCTCCAAAATATATAAACAGCTCATGCACCTCGATTTTAAAAAAACAAACAACCCAATCCAAAAATGGGCAGAAGACCTAAATAGACATTTCTCCAAGGAAGACATAAAGATGGCCAAGAAGTACATGAAAAGCTGCTCAATATCACTAATTATTAGAGAAATGCAAATCAAAACTACAATGAGGTATCACCTCACACCAGTTAGAATGGGCATCATCAGAAAATCTACAAACAACAAGTGCTGGAGAGGGTGTGGAGAAAAGGGAACCCTCTTGCACTGTTGGTGGGAATGTAAACTGATACAGCCACTATGGAGAACAGTATGGAGGTTCCTTACAAAACTAAAAATAGAATTACCATATGATCCAGCAATCCCACTACAGGGCATATACCCAGAGAAAACCACAATTCAAAAAGACACATGCACCCCAATGTTCGTTGCAGCAGTATTTACAATAGCCAGGTCATGGAAGCAACCTAAATGCCCATCGACAGACGAATGGATAAAGAAGATGTGGTACATATATACAATGGAATATTACTGAGCCATAAAAAGGAACGAAATTGGGTCATTTGTTGAGACGTGGATGGATCTAGAGACTGTCATACAGAGTGAAGTAAGTCAGAAAGAGAAAAACAAGTATTGTATATTAACGCATATATGTGGAACCTAGAAAAATGGTACAGATGAACCAGTTTTCAGGGCAGAAATTGAGACACAGATGTAGAGAACAAACGTATGGACACCAAGGGGGAAAGCCGTGCTGGGGTGGGGGTGGGGGGGTGATGAGTTGGGCGCTTGGGATTGACATATATACACTGATGTGTATAAAATGGATGACCAATAAGAACCTGCTGTATAAAAAAAAAAGAAAAAAAAGAATTACATAACCTTCCAATATCAAATCTCCCTTCCTTGAAGTGGAGATAATAATGGTGCCTTATCTCTGATGGTTGTGACGAATGAGATAAAGCCTGTAAGTTACTTAGCACATTGGGTAGTGTATTATGAACACCCAATAAATGTTAGCTATTATTATTAAAAAAAAAAAAAAAAACTAAGGGAATCTGAATCAAGTATGAACTTTAGGTAATAATAATGTATTGATATTGGTTCAGTGACAAAGGTACTTCCTAATATAAGATGTTAATAATAATTTTTTTTTAAATCTCTAAAAGAGTCCCCAGTAAGATCATGGGAAATATTTCTGACATCCATATGGGCATATTCATATATCTTAAGTGCATGTACACAACTTACATCACGTTACTACAATTCAAATATTTTATCCAAGGCATTTCAGAAAGGGATGCCTTTGGTCACCACAATTTATGAAGATGGCTGAAAGCAACTGTGCCCCTGTGTGGGTCACCCTCACAACCACACAGTGTCTTCCTCTCCCAAGGGGACACTTTCAGGAAAAAGTGTTTTGGGAATAGAAAAGGGGGAAGCCCTCTGGGTAAATTGATTACAAATAACAGGTGAGTAAGAAGAAAAGACAAGAGAGGAATGGGTAGAGAAAAAGGAGGAAAGCAGGGCCAGGAGGTAGGAGGGAAGGGGGGACAGACTCCAGCTGACTAAAGCTCAGGATCACACACCTGCTTACACAGGCTCAACTGCTCCCTAAAGGCTGGAATGAGAGGGGAGGGGGCAAGGTCCCTGTGCTCTGAACTGCTTCTCCAGAGCTTCCAGGGCTTTTCACAGATGACCCCAACAGAGGCCAACACGAGGAGCCACCATCCACGGCATGGACACCTACTACCTTCCCCTCTCTTCATCTACTGTGGAGGAATAATTAAGATGTTAATACAAAGACGACACAAACTACTGGGTTGGCCAAAAAGTTCATTCGGGTTTTTCCAGAATTTCTTTTTTTTTTTTGTAGCTGAGTAATATTCCATTGTATAAATATACCACATCTTCTTTATCCATTCATCTCTTGATGGAAACCTAGGTTGCTTCCATATCTTGGCAATTATAAATAATGCTGCTACGAACATTGGGCTGCATGTATCTTTTCGAATTAGTGTTTTCTTTTTTTCTTTTTCTTCAGATAAATACCCAGGAGTGAAATTTCTGGGTCACATGGTAGGTTTTAGTTTTTCTGAGAAACCTCCATACTGTTTTCTGTAGTGTCTGCACCAATTAACATTCCCACCAACAGTGTATGTGGGGTCTGTTTTCTCCACATTCTCACCAACATTTGTTATTGTGTTCCTTCTTTTTTTACATTTTCTTTTTTTATTATTTTTTCAAAAATTTTATTGAAGTATACTTATTTACAACGTGTTAATTTCTTCTGCACAGCAAAGTGACTCAGTTATATATACATATATATATATATATATTCTCTCATTGTGTTCTTTTTGATGACAGCCTTTCTGACAGGTGTGAGGTGATGTCTCATTGTGGTTCTGATTTTCATTTCTCTGAGGACTAATGATGTTGAGTATCTTTTCATGTGCCTGTTGGCCATCTGTAGGTAATCTTTAGAAGAAAGCCTATTCAGGTCTTTTGCCTATTTTTAAATTAGCGTTTTTGTTTTCTTTTTAATATTTATTTATTTATTTAGGCTGCAGTGGGTCTTAGTTGCAGCATGCAGGACCTTAGTTGTGGCATGTGGGATCTTTAGTTGAAGCATGTATGTGGGATCTAGTTCCCTGACCAGGGATCAATTCCAGGACCCCTGCACTGGGAGCACAGAGTCTTAGTCACTAGACCACCAGGGAAGTCCCAGGGGTTTTGTTTTTTAATGTTGAGTTGTATGAGCTATTTATGTATTCTGTATATTAGCCCCTTATCAGTCACATAATTTGCAAATATTTTCTCCCATTCAGTAGGTTGTCTTTTCATTTTGTCAATGGTTTCCTTTGCCATGCAAAAGCTTTTCAGATTAATTAGGTCCCATCTGTTTATGTTGGTTTTTATTTCTTTTGCTTTAGGAGACAGATCCAAAAAATTATTGCTATCATTTGTGTCAAAGAGTGTTCTGCCTATCTTTTCTTCTAGGAGTTTTATGGTTTCTGGTCTTACATTGATATTTAGGCCTTTAATCCATTTTGAGTTTATTTTTGTGTACAGTGTTAGAGAATATTCTAATTTCATTCTTTTACATGTAGTTGTCCAGTTTTCCCAGCATCACTTATTGAAGAAACTGTCTTCTCCATTGTATACTCTTGCCTCCTTTGCTGTAGATGAATTTGACAATATAAGCTCAGGTTTATTTCTGGACTCTCTATTCTGTTCCATGGATCTGTGTGTCTGTTTTTGTGTCAGTACCATATTGTTTTGTTTTGTTTGTTTTGGGGTTTTTTAACATCTTTATTGGAGTATAATTGCTTTACAATGGTGTGTTAGTTTCTGCTTTATAACTAAGTGAATCAGTTATACATATACATATGTTCCCATATCTCCTATCTCTTGCATCTCCCTCCCTCCCACCCTCCCTATCCCACCCCTCTAGGTGGTCACAGAGCACTGAGCTGATCTCCCTGTGCTATGCAGCTCTTCCTATTAGCTATCTATTTCACATTTGGGAGTATATATAAGTCCATGCCACTCTCTCACTTTGTCCCAGCTTACCCTTAACCCTCCCTGTGTCCTCAAGTCCATTCTCTATGTCTGCATCTTTATTCCTGTCCTGCCCCTAGGTTCTTCAGAACAGTTTTTTTTTTTTAGATCCATATATATGTATTAGCATACAGTATTTGTTTTTCTCTTTCTGACTTACTTCACTCTGTATGACAGACTCTAGGTCCATCCACCTCACTACAAATAACTCAATTTCGTTTCTTTTTATGGCTAATAGTCCACTGTACATATGTGCCACATCTTCTTTATCCATTCATCTGTTGATAGACACTTAGGTTGCTTCCATGTCCTGGCTATTGTAAATAGAGCTGCAATGAATATTGTGAGTACAATATTGTTTTGATTACTGTAACTTTGCAGTATAGTCTAATGTCAGGGAGCCTGATTCCTCTAGTTCTGTTCTTCTTTGTCAAAATTGTTTTGCCTATTTGGAGTCTTTTGTGTTTCCATAAAATTTTTTAAATTATTTGTTCTAGCTCTGTGATAAACACCCTTGATATTTTCATAGGGATTGCATTGAATCTGTGGATTGCCTTGGGTAGTATGGTCATTTTAAAAACGTTAATCCTGGGGCTTCCCTGGTGGCGCAGTGGTTGAGAATCTGCCTGCCAATGCAGGGGACACGGGTTCGAGCCCTGGTCTGGGAATATCCCACATGCCACGGAGCGACTAGGCCCGTGAGCCACAGTTGCTGAGCCTGCGCGTCTGGAGCCTGTGCTCCGTCCGCAACAAGAGAGGCTGCGATAGTGAGAGGCCCGCGCACCGCGATGAAGAGTGGCCCCCACCTGCCACAAGTAGAGAAAGCCCTCGCACAGAAATGAAGACCCAACACAGCCATAAATAAATAAATAAATAATTTTTTTTAAAAAACGTTAAGCCTTCCAGTTCATGAACATAGTATATCTTTCCATCTGTCTGTGTCATCTTCAATTTCGTTCACCAGTGTCTTATAGTTTTCCAAGTACAGGCCTTTTACCTCCTTAAGTCGGTTTATTCCTAGGCATTTTATTCTTTTTAATTTGATGGCAAATGGGAATGTTTCCTCAGTTTCTCTTTCTGATAGTTTATTGAGGTGTATAGAAAGGTGACAGATTTGTTTATATTAATTTTATATCCTTCAGCTTTACCAAATTTATTGATGAGCTCTAGTAGTTTTCCAGTGGTGTCTTTAGAATCTTCTATGTATGGTATCATATCATTTGCAATCACTGAGAGTTTTACTTCTTCCTTTCCAATCTGGATTCCTTTTATTTCTTTTTCTTGTCTGATTGCTGTGGCTAGGACGTCCAAGAGTATGTTGAATAAAAGTGGTGAGAGTGGGCATCCTTGTCTTGTCCCTGATCTTAGAGGAAATACTTTCAGCTTTCCACCACTGAGTATGATGTTAGCTGTGGGCTTCTCACATAAGGCTTTTATTTTATTGAGGTATGTTCACTTTATACCCACTTTCTGGAGAGTTTGTGTCATATATGGATGTTGAACTTTGTCAAAACCTTTTCCTACATCTCTTGAGACAATCATATGTTTTTATTCTTCAATTTGTTAATGTGGTATATCACATTGACTGATTTGAGGATACTGAACCATCCTTGCATCCCTGGAATAAATCCCACTTGATCATGGTGTATGATCTTTTTGATGTATTGTTGGATTCAGTTTGCTAATATTTTGAGGAGGACTTTTGCATCCATGTTCATCAGTGATATTGGCCTGTAATGTTCTTTTTTTGTGATATCTTTGTCTGGTTTTGGTATCAGGGTTATGCTGGCCTCATAGAATGAGTTCAGAAGCATTGCTTCCTCTGTAATTTTTTTTTTGGACTATTTTGAAAAGGTTAGGTGTTAACTCATCTGTAAATCTTTGGTAGAATCCACCTGTGATGCCATCTGGTCTTTTGTTTGTTGGAAGTTGTTTTTTTGTTTTTGTTTTTTAATTACTGATGCAACTTCATTATTGGTAATTGGTCTGTTCATATCTTCTATTTCTTCCCAGTTCCAACTTGACAGATTGTACCTTTCTAAGAATTTGTCCATTTCTTATATGTTGTCCATTTTATTGTGTATAGTTGCTTTTAGTAGTCTCTTATGATCCTCTGTATTTCTGTGGTGTCAGCTGTAAGTTTTCCTTTTTCATTTTGGATTTTATTGATTTGGGCCCTCTCTCTTTGTTTCTTGATGAGTGTGGTCAAAGCTTTATCAATTTTTAAAATATCTTTTCAAAGAACCAGCTACTCTTTTCATTGATCTTTTCTATTCTTCTTTTACTCTCTCTTTCATTTATTTCTGCTCTGATCTTTATGATTTCTTTCCTTCAACTAAATTTGGGTTCTGTTTGTTCTTCTTTTTCTAGCTCCTTAAGGTATAAGGTTAGGTGTTTTATCTAAGATTTTTCTTGTTTGATGAAATAAACTTCTATCGCTATAAACATCTCTCTTAGAACTGCCTTTATTACTGTGTTACTGTTGATTTCTCCCTTCATGTCTGTTAATATTTGCATTATGTATTTAGGTGCTCCTATGTTGGGTGCATATATATTTACAATTCTTATATCTTCTTCTTGGATTGATACCTTGATCATAATGTAATATCCTTCTTTGTCTCTTTTAACAGTCTTTATTGTAAAGTTTATTTTTTTTTCTGACATAAGTATTGCTACCCTGGCTTTCTTTTCAATCCATTTGCATAGAATACATTTTTCCATCCCCTCATTTTCAGTCTGTCTCCTTAGATCTGAAGTGAGTCTCTTATTGGCAGCATATATACAAGACTATACATATCTATTTATATATATATTTGTATATATATGATTGTTATAAGTGTACTGATCTCTTAATTTCAAGCACGTTTTAAAAACCCTGCATTTGGGGCTTCCCTGGTGGTGCAGTGGTTACAAATCCATCTGCCAATGCAGGGGACATGGGTTCGACCCCTGGTCTGGGAAGATCCCACATGCCACGGAGCAACTAAGCCTGTGAGCCACAACTACTGAACCCTGCAGGCCTAGAGCCCATGCTCTGCAACAAGAGAAGCCACCACAATGAGAAGCCTGTGCACCTCAATGAAGAGTAGCCCCCACTCGCCACAACTAGAGAAAGCCTGCATGTAGTAACGAAGACCCAACACAGCCAAAAATAAATAAATAAGTTTTTAAAAATAGGTAAACAAATAAAAAATACAAACCCTGCATTTGTACTCTCCTAGCCTCCTGATTACTGTTTTTGATATATTTTACATTTAATTGTTTTGTGTATCACTTAACTGCTTATTGTGGATATGGATGATTTTACTACTTTTGTTTTCTAATATTCCTACTAGCTTGTGTGGATGACTTCCTATCTTTACTATATGTTTGCCTTTACTGATGAACTTTTTCCTTTCATAATTTTCATATTTCTAGTTGTCATCTTTTCTTTCTCACTTAGAGAAGTTCCTTTAATATTTGTTGTAAAGGTGTTTTGGTGGTGCTGAACTCTTTTAGCTCTTGCATGTTTGTGATGCTTTCAATTTCTCAATCAAATACCTGAAAGAGAACCTTGATGGGTAGAATATTCTTGGTTGTAGGCTCTTCCCCTTCATCACTTTAAATACATCATGCCCCTGATTTCTGGCCTTCACAGTTTCTCCTGAAAAGTCAACTGATAGCCTTATGGCAATTCCCTTGTATGTTATTTGTTCCTTTTCCCTTGCTGCTTTTATATTTTCTAATTCTTTGTTTAAAAAAAAAAACTTCTAATTTTCACTCTGTACATCCATTCTCCTCCCGAGTTCTTTGATCATCTTTACAATCATTACCCTGAACTATTTCTCAGATGCATTGCCTATCTCCATGTCACTTATTTCTTCTTCTGGGGTTTTATCTTGTTCCTTCGTCTGAAACATATTCCTCTGTCACCTCATTGTGTCTAAATTGCTATTTGTATTTTTACGTATGTGGTAGGTCATTTACATTTCTTGACCTTGGAGAAGTGACCCTCTGTAGGAGACACCCTATGCATCCCAGGAGTCAACTCTCCTCTCGTCACGCAAGGGCCAAGGGCCAGCTGGTCCCAGGGTAGTATCTGGCCTGCATATGCGGATTCTATCTGCAGGCTGCAGGACCATAGTTTTCTTGCTTCTGGTGTCTGCTCCCTGGTAGGTGAGGCTGGTCTAGAGGCTTGTGCAGGCTTCGTGGTGTGAGGGGCTGGTGCCTACCCACCAGTGGGTGGAGCTGGGTCTTGATCCTCTGGTGGGCAGGGTCATGCCTAGGATGTGTCTAGAGGTGGCTGTGTCTCTAGCCTGCCTGCCTATGGGTGGGGCTGTGTCCCTCCCCCCAGTTACTTGTTCGGCCAGAGGTGTCCAAGCACTGGCGCCTCCAGGCTCTTGGGTGGGGCCAGGCCTTGATGACAATATGTCAGCCTCCAGGAGAGCTCGCACAGGTAAATGCTCCCTGACACGTCCACCACCAGTGTCCTTGTCCCCAAAGTGAGCCAGAGACACCCCTCCCTCCCCAGGAGACCCTCCAAGACCAGCAGGTAGGTCTGTCCCAGGCTCCTATGAAATTGTGGCTTTTGCCCTTGTTCCTGGTGTGCGTGAGATTTTGTGTGCGCCCTGTTAGAGTGAAGTCTCTGTTTTCCCCAGTCCCGTGGAACTCCTGCGACCAAGCCCCACTGGCCTTCAAAGCCAAATGCTCTGGGGGCTCCTCTTCCCAATGTCAGACCCCCACACTGGGGGGCCTGACATGGAGCTCAGAACTCTCACTCCTGTGGGAAAACCTCTGTAATATAATTATTCCCCAGTTTGTGGATCACCCACCCAGAGAGTATCAGATTTGATTATATCACAACTCCAACCCTCCTACCAGTTTTGTTGTGCTTCCTTCTTTATGTCTTTAGTTGTAGAGATCTTTTCTGGTAGGTTTCAGACTTTTTCAATGATGGTTGTTCTGCAGATTTTAGTGATTTTGGTGTCCTCATGAGAGGAGGTGAGCTTAGGGTTCTTTTACTCCACCATCTTGGCCGCTCCCACAGGATTCACTTTCCCCTTTGCTGAGTTTAATATTCTCTCTTTGTCTTTTGTTTTTGCCAATTTAATTACAATATGCCTTGGTGTGTTCCTCTTTGGCTTAGTCCTCTATAGGACTCTGCACTTCCTGCACTTGGCAACTGGTTCCTTTTCCTAGGTTAGGGAAGTTTTCAGCTATTATGTCTTCAGTTATGTTCTCAGCCCCTTTCTCTTCTCTCTTCTCCTTCTGGGACCCCTACAGTGCAAATATTAGTATGCTTGATGTTGTCCCAGAGGTGTCTTAAACTGTCCTCATTTCTTTTCATTCTTTTTCTTTTTTCTGTTCAGCATCAGCAATTTCCACTGCTCTGTCTTCCAGCTTGCTGATCCATTCCTCTGTATCATTTACTTTACTATTGATTCCTTCTAATATATTTTACATTTCACTTATTGTATTCTGCATCTGTTTAGTTGTTCTTTATATTTTCTGACTCTTTGTTAAAAACGTCTAACTTCTCACTCTGTGCATCCATTTTTCTCCCAAGTTCTTTGATCATCTTTACGGTCATTACCTAGAACTCTTTCCTAGGTAGATTTCCTATCTCCACTTCACTCAGTTCTTCTTCTGAGGTTTTATTTTGTCCCTTCATCTGGAACATTTTCCCCTGTCACCTCATTTTGTCTAACTTGCTGTTTTTATTTTTATGGGTCTGGTGGGTATGTTTCCCGACCTTAAAGAAGGGGCTTTTTGTGAGAGACAGAGTTCCAGCAGCACACTCCCCTCTCGTCAGCAGAGCCATATGCTCTAGGGGTCCCCCCTATGGCGTCTGTCTGGGTCTTTCTGTTGTGGCAGGCTGACTATGTGGGTGGTCCAGTAGGCCTGGTGGCTCCCAGTCTATTTAGTTACCTGGTGTGGCTTGTGCAGAGGCTGCTGCCCACTGGTTGGCAGAAGTAGGTCACGAGGCAGCTGACTGCAGAACCCCAGGGAAGCCTGGGGCTAGTGCTGGCTCTCTGGTGGGCGGATTCAGGGTCCAGGTGATACCAGGGCTGTTGCCCACCCACTGGTGGGTGAAGTCAGGTTCTAGGGCAAGTACCAACCTACTGGTGGGCAGAACCAGGTCCTGAGTTCTGGTTGCTGGGCACCAGGGGTCCTAGAGCAGGTGTCAGATCACTGGTGGATGACACCAGTTCCTGACAAAGATTTCTGTGGTCCCGAGTTTTCTTGACACTTGTGTTGGCCTGCTACTGGACAGGGCCTCCTCTCTAGTGGGATGGCCAGTCCAGACTGCAGTGCTGTGGTTTTCTTACAGCTGGTGCCTGCACTCTGGTGAGTGGAACTGGGTCCAGAGGCAGCTATGGGCTCAAGGGTTCTTAAGGCAGCCTGTCTGCTGTTGGATGGGGCTCTGTCCATGCCCAGTCAGTTACTTAGCCTGAGGTGTCCCAGCACTGGAGCCAAAATGGCCCTTGCCAGCACCAGTGTCCATGTCCATGTGGTAGAACAAGCTCCACAAACAGCTGCCACCAGCGTCTATGTCTGCAGTGTGAACTGCAGGGAGAGGAGGTGAGCTTAGGGCCTTTCTACTCTACCATCTTACACATTCTCTCTCAAACTTTTTTTTTTTTAATTGAACCATAGTTGATTTACAATGTTGTGTTAATTCTGCTGTAGAGCAAAGTGACTCAGTTATACATATATATACATTCTTTTTTATGTTCTTTTCCATTATAGTTTATCACAGGATATTGAATATAGTTCCCTGTGCTGTACAGTTGGTCCTTGTTGTTTATGAATTCTCCATGTAATAGTTTGCATCTGCTGACCCCAACCTCACACTCCATCTCTCCCCCACCCCTGCCTTGGCAACCCCAGGTCTGTTCTCTATGTCTGTGGGTCTGCCAAACTTAATTCTTAAATGCTATTACCTCAGCCAGCTATTTTTCATCATAGGTTTAGGTATAATAAAAGAATGTATAAAACTTAAAAGCCAAGAAGAGGAAGAGGGGGAAGAAGAAGAAAAGGAGGAGAGACTGATCCTAAATCAGGTTCTCACTAAAAATTAAAGTTTAAAGGGAGAGAAGGGGGGGAACTCCAGTGGTCAGGACTCCGCGGTTCCACTGAAGGGGGCAAGGGTTCGATCCCTGGTCAGCCACATGCTGCATGGCACAGCCAAAAAAAAAAAAAAGAAAGAAAAAAAAAAAGAAATTAAAAGAGAAAAGGAAAAAAGTGATGTTTTCAATTCTGTACAGAATCTGTGAGTGAATCCTTATAAATGGAGGAAAGATAACAAATCTATTTTAGTCAACACAGTAATATATTTTATATACCACCAATTTTGAGATTATTTATATTTTAAAATATTGCTTCAAACCTCTAAATCGTTACAAGTGGTAGAGTCTGCCACCCTCTTTGGCCGAACAATTATATACTATAAGTCAGCCAAAATTCTTCCATTTCTGTATAATCTTATATGTGGGTGGTGTTGGTTAGTTCTTATAAATTGTTTGAATACTTAACATGTCACAAAAGACAAGTTGTCATTAAAAATAGTATGTTCATAAAAGTATTTTTCAAAATACAAGATTATCTTATTCACAGAAAAAGAAACATTACTGTATTAAGGCTAAAACTGTGAAAAAGAAAGCCAAGATATGTCCAAGGAAAGCTTTTGCTGAAAAGTTAATTTGCTCATCTTTGAAACTTTATTATGTTTACTGTGTAAGCAAGATACTTTCAGAGGCTAGAATATAAAACCACTTATTGGTAAGTTAACACCATGAGAGTTTATTCTATAAATGTTAATATGAGATATGCAATTTATTTTCTAAAATATTCAAATTTTCAAGTTCTGCTAAATCCTAAGGCCACATTACTGGCAAGTTAGGATACCTCTAGACATCTGTAAAATTTAAATTCTGCTCTTCACAGAAGCCTACAAATTCTCTGTCTCATGCTCTAAATTCTAAAACATTCTATGGCTTTGGAGAAAGCCAACGAGATTCCAGATTTACAATAAGACAACACATGCTGTACATAATGTTATAGGAAAAGAAACCCAGATTTTAAATCGATAATATTATGCACAGAAGTAAAGTGCTATCGATTTCAAGTTTGAAATGGAATTTCAAGTTTGAAAAGAAATTTCAAGAAATAAGGAAATATCAGAACATATGGTGACTGTTAAATAACTCACCTCGGACTCCTTAAAGCAGAACATATTATGGAAAAGAAGAGTGTCTCACAGAAAGCTAAAATAGCATCTCTGCAATCCTTACAATGAAAAAGATAAGGAATTACTGAAAATGGAATATTTCTGAACTGGAATGGAAATGACAAGTGTCTTCCAAACCCTTCGTTGCATAGATGAGAAATATGGGGTGCAGGGGGGGCAGAGTTCAGCTAGAAATCATCATCAGCAGTGTAACTTCTGACGTCTATGGCACTGATTGATCATCTCATTGATGGGAAGATACAGTCACCATCATTAGTGTATAACCAGAGTGGAAGTAATAAACAACATGTCTGGGAAAGGGGTCAGAAAAAATGGAAATAAACAACCTTTTTGGTTCCCTCACATCTTCTGAATGCTCTCTCTCTTTACCTGAGTCGCGGCAAGGTCCTGCACTAACTCTAAAGCAAAATATTCCTCAACTCTCCCAATTAGTGCAAGGAAGAAAAATAGTCTTATCTCAGTTTCCCTTCAGTGATGATCCATGGATAAATGTCTCACCTTCTAACCACCCTCTGCGCCAACACGCAACTAGCCTCTAAGGTCATTAAACTTCTAAAGAACAGAGCTCACAGCAAGTCTGGTGGAGTGGCTCAGGGGTGTATGCACGTGTCTGCAAATGAAGGGAAAGCCCTGCAAGCAGTGATCTGGGCGCTGTAAATAAATTCTAGCTGGTTGTCAGGTTTGCAAACACAGAATCTATAAATAATGAGGATCAACACTACATCAAGACAGTGACTTTGGAAGCCAAAGTATTGCCCAGACATAACGACAATAATGACAAGGCAACAGCTAACATTTGCAGTGCCCTACTATGTGCCAGGAGCTCTTCTAAGCACTTTATAAAAATTAATGCATTTAAATCGCACAAAACCCTATGAGACCAGAGTTATCATTATCCCCATTTCGTAGAAGAGGAAATTAAGGCACGGAGAATATAATACATTGCTGAGGTTTCTCAGGTAACAGTGGGGTAACAGGGATTTGTGCCCAGGAAAACTGGTCCAAAGCCCAATCCTCAGTCACTATGGGGTGAACAGAAGCAGGGTTTCTATGACTCCCCAACCAGCACCTCTGCTCTAGTCAGTGTGGTCCCTGATATATTTCTTCATTCATCAAACATTTTCTGATCTGCCCAAAAATGTCAGGTGCTATGTTAGATATTGGAGGGACAAGTAGAATAAGGAGAGTCTTAGCTTTAAGGAGGTCAACTGTCTATGAGACATGTGTAACACAACAATTATGGAAATGCAAGGTAAGTATAGGGTCCCAGAGCGGAGGTATCAAAAGGGGTCTCTAGATGGAGGCCTCTCTGGGGACGTGTCTAAGAGGGAGTAAAGTTTGACATGAGTTTAGATTAAGAAATAGGAATTCAGTGATTTAAAAGGTGGCAGTAGGAGTGAGAAGGAAAAGATATCAAAGACAGTTATGAAGGATGCTAATGCCTAGAAAACAAGGGTGTCATTTTAAGGCTGTAAGAAACCAAACACGTAGGAAATAGTGGGTGATGAGGCTAAAGGCAGAGGATGGCAAGGGAAAGACTTGCATATCACCCGGGGGTCTGACTCTTCTCTCAAACACCATGAGCAGAGAGCAGGTATGAGTACATTTGGCTCCTAGAAGGAGAGCTCTGGAGGGCTGTGGAGGGCAGATCAGAAGGGACTGAGACTGGAGTGACCAGACCTGCTGGGAGACCACTGCGGGGACCCAACAGGGCTGCGGCGAGCCTGGAGGGATGCGGGGTGTGACCCCTCACGTCACCAGGACTCCCACGCCTGCCATATCCTCCCACCACAATGCATGCTCATTCTACATCTGGATCTTCAATCTCTCCTCCATCTGAAATGCTCTCTCTCCTCCCTTCCTCTGTCCAAAAATGATCACTTTGAGGACTTGCTCTAAATTTCCCCTTTCCTAAGAAGCTGTCCTTAATTACAGTTCTCAGCAATGTTCCCATTTTTTAAATTCTGTAATACAACATACACTAAATACCTTGGCCGAATCACATTACAGCTTGCAGATCATTTCATATACACGGACGGGCCCAAGACTGTACAATTCTTTGTATTTCCTTCAAAACCTACAACGACCTTGCACACGTCATGTCAGCACATGTCCAAGAAGCATCCTTTATAAGCTATGAACTTTTATCAGCTCAGCTATCCCTTTAGAGCAGGTGTCCCCAACCCCCAGGCTGTGGACCGGTACCGGGCTGCGGTCTGTTAGGAACCAGGTCACACAGCAGGAGGTGAGTGGTGGGAGAGCGAGCAAAGCTTCATCTGCCGCTCCCCATCACTCCCCATCACTCACATTACTGCCTAAACACCACCACCCCGCCCGAGGAAAAACTGTATTCCACGAAACCAGTCCCTGGTGCCAAAAAGGTTGGGTAACGCTGCTTTAGAGCAGCTGCTTGGACTGTTTGCCCTTCTCCACAGGTCATCAACCATGTTGCCCAGCACAACGGGATTTTACACCCGCTAAAGCTCAGTAGAACAAAGACACAACTTCATTTCACCTGCAAGTCCTACTGCCCCAGAGAAAAGCAAAAGCACTGTGTGACCTCTAATGCTTTTCTGACATTCTCACCGCAAACTGTAACTGTTTTCCAGATGCCTACTGTTTTTCACTCTTAAAACTGACAAACCAATTTCTATTTTTTCTTTATTTCTAAAATTAAAATGTCTAATTTTTGTCCTCCCAGCTAGGTGGAGTTTCCATAAAATGAAAATGTATTTTCCAGGGGGCTTCCCTGATGGCGCAGTAGTTGAGACTCTGCCTGCCAGTGCAGGGGACACGGGTTCGAGCCCTGGTCTGGGAAGATCCCACGTGCCACGGAGCGCCTAGGCCCATGAGCCACAATTGCTGAGCCTGCGTGTCTGGAGCCTGTGCTCTGCAACGGGAGGGGCCGCGGCGGTGAGAGGCCCACGCACCGCGATGAACAGTGGCCCCCACTTGCCGCGACTGGAGAAAGCCCTCACACAGAAACGAAGGCCCAGCCCAGCCATAAATAAATAAATAAATAAATAAATAAATAAATAAAAATTTAGAAAAAAATATATATATATTTTCCAGAAAAACCCTGTCTTCCCCGTAATGCATCATGGTGAACACCTTGCTAAAATATCACCATTTTCCAAGTTGGTGCCTCCACAGGCGTTTCACTGTGCCTTGCCGCTTCCGACTACGTCCCTTTAACTGTGCCAAAGTGTTTACCATGGCACCTAAGAACGTTCAGAGTCTGAGGCAAACTTCAAGGAAGACTAAACCGTAATTTTGGACCGCAACCACGTCTTTCCCCCTCCCCTTTAATCCTTCTTTTTCTTACTCTGGTCTATATATATATATATATATATATAGTTTTTAAGCGAACAGGCATTGTTATTTATTCCTTCTACACATATTAAGTTAGGCATGGGTATGAAAAAGTAAACACAGAGATTTAGTCCCTTCCTTCTTTTTTCTTTTTTAACATCTTTATTGGAGTATAATTGCTCCACAGTGGTGTGTTAATTTCTGCTTTATAACAAAGTGAATCAGCTATACATATACACATACCCCTATATCTCCTCCCTCTTGCGTCTCCCTCTCACCGTCCCTATCCCATCCCTCTAGGTGGTCACAAAGCACCGAGCTGATCTCCCTGTGCTATGCGGCTGCTTCCCACTAGCTATCTATTTTACATTTGGTAGTATATATAAGTCGATGCAACTCTCTCATTTCGTCCCAGTTTACCCTTCCAGCTCCCCGTGTCAAGTCCATTCTCTACATCTGCATCTTTATGCCTGTCCTGCCCCTAGGTTCTTCAGAACCATTTTTTTTTTTTTAGATTCCATATATATGTGTTAGCATACACTATTTATTTTTCTCTTTCTGAATTACTTCACTCTGTATGACAGTGTCTAGGTACAACCACCTCACAACAAATAACTCAATTTCCTTTCTTTTTATGGCTGAGTAATATTCCATTGTATATATGTGCCACATCTTCTTTATCCATTCATCTCTCAATGGACACTTAGGTTGCTTCCATGTCCTGGCTATTGTAAATAGAGCTGCAATGAACATTGTGGTACATGACTCTTTGAATTATGGTTTTCTAAGGGTATATGCCCAGTAGTGGAATTTCTGGGTCGTATGGTAGTTCTATTTTTAGTTTTTTAAGGAACCTCCATACTGTTCTTCATAGTGCCTGTATCAATTTACATTCCGACCAACAGTGCAAGAGGGTTCCCTTTTCTCCATACCCTCTCCAGCATGCATGCATGTATGCATGTATTTATTAATTAATTAATTAATTTATTTATTTATTTATTTAAGCAAGGAAGCCAGCCAGTACTTCACTTTTATTAATAAAAAAAGAAAGAAAAAGAGATCAGATTGCAGCAGCACTTTCTATGGGAGCTTTTAGACCATACTGCAAAATATCTAATAACCTTGTGCCTCCCTTCAATTCTTTCATGCATAGAGAAACAATTTACCTCCTCTTCCAGGGGAGTCAAGTGCTTAGTTGGTATCAGTTCCTCACCCTTCCTTGTTGCTTGGGTCACATTGTAATATATGACTTGGATTTTATTTTGTTTGTTTGTTTTACATTTTTTTAAACATCTTTATTGGAGTATAATTGCTTTACAATGGTGTGTTACTTTCTGCTTTATAACAAAATGAATCAGTTATACATATACATATGTTCCCATATCTCTTATCTCTTGTGTCTCCCTCCCTCCCACCCTCCCTATCCCACCCCACTAGGTGGTCACAAAGCAACGAGCTGATCTCTGTGTGGTATGCAGCTGCTTGTCACTAGCTAACTATTTTACGTTTGGTAGTGTATATATGTCCATGCCACTCTCTCACTTTGTCACAGCTTACCCTTCCCCCTCCCCATATTGGCAAGTCCATTCTCTGCTAGGTCTGTGTCTTTATTCCCGTCTGTCCAAAGGTTCTTCATGACCTTTTTTTTTTTTTCTTAGATTCCATATATATGTTACCATACGGTATTTGTTTTTCTCTTTCTGATTTACTTCACTCTGTATGACAGACTCTAGGTCCATTCACCTCACTACAAATACCTCCATTTCATTTCTTTTTATGGCTGAGTAATATTCCATTGTATATATGTGCCACATCTTCTGTATCCATTCATCAGTTGATGGACACTTAGGTTGCTTCCATGTCCTGGTTATTGTAAATAGAGCTGCAATGAACATTGTGGTACATGACTCTTTTTGAATTATGGTTTTCTCAGGGTATCTGCCCCGTAGTGGGATTGCTGGGTCGTATGGTAGTTCTATTTGTAGTTTTTTAAGGAACCTCCATACTGTTCTCCATAGTGGCTGTATCAATTTACATACCCACTAACAGTGCAAGAGTGTTCCCTTTTCTCCACACCCTCTCCAGCATTTACTGTTTGTAGATTTTTTGATGATGGCCATTCTGACCAGTGTGAGATGATATCTCATTGTAGTTTTGATTTGCATTTCTCTAATGATTAATGATGTTGAGCATTCTTTCATGTGTTTGTTGGCAATCTGTATATCTTCTTTGGAGAAATGTCTGTTTAGGTCTTCTGCCAATTTTTGAATTGGGCTGTTTGGTTTTTTTGAGCTGCATGAGATGCTTGTAAATTTTGGAGATTAACCCTTTGTCAGTTGATTCATTTGCAAATATTTTCTCGCATTCTAAGGGTTGTCTTTTCATGTTATTTACAGTTTCCTTTGCTGTGCAAAAGCTTTTCAATTTCCTTAGATCCCATTTGTTTAATTTTTGTTTTTATTTCCATTTCTCTAGGAGGTGGGTCAAAAAGGATCTTGCTGTGATTTATGTCATAGAGTGTTCTGCCTATGTTTTCCCCTAAGAGTTTTATAGTGTCTGGCCTTACATTTAGCTCTTTAATCCATTTTGGGTTTATTTTTGTGTATGGTGTTAGGGAGTGTTCTAATTTCATTCTTTTACATGTAGCTGTCCAGTTTTCCCAGCACCAGTTATTGAAGAGGCTGTCTTTTCTCCATTGTATATTCTTGCCTCTTTTATCAAAAATAAGGAGACCGTATGAGAGTGGGTTAATCTCTCAGCTTTCTAACCTGTTCCATTGATCTATGTTTCTGTTTTTGTGCCAGTACCATACGGTCTTGATTACTGTAGCTTTGTAGTATAGTATGAAGTCTGGGAGTCTGATTCCTCCAGCTCCGTTTTTCTTTCTCAAGATTGCTTTGGCTATTCGGGGTCTTTTGTGTTTCCATACATAGTGAAATGTTTTAGTTCCAGTTCTGTGAAAAATGCCAGTAGTAGTTTGATAGGGATTGCATTGAATCTGTAGATTACTTTTGGTAGTAGAGTCATTTTCACAATGTTGATTCTTCCAATCCAAGAACACGGTATATCTCTCCATCCGTTTGTATCATCTTTAATTTCTTTCATCAGTGTCTTATACTTTTCTGCATACAGGTCTCTTGTCTCCTTAGGTGGGTTTATTCCTAGGTATTTTATTCTTTTTGTTGCAATGGTAAATGGGAGTGCTTCCTTAATTTCTTTCAGATTTTTCATCATTAGTGTATAGGAATGCAAAAGATTTCTGTGCATTAATTTTGTATCCTGCTACTTTACCAGATTCATTGATTAGCTCTAGTAGTTTTCTGGTAGCATCTTTAGCATTCTCTATGTATAGTATCATGTCATCTGCAAACAGTGACAGCTTTACTTCTTCTTTTCCAATTTGTATTCCTTTTATTTCTTTTTTTTCTCTGATTGCTGTGGCTAAAACTTCCAAAACTATGTTGAATAATAGTGGTGAGAGTGGACAGCCTTGTCTTGTTCTTGATCTTAGAGGAAATGGTTTCAGTTTTTCACCATTGAGAATGATGTTGGCTGTGGTTTTGTCATATATGG
Source organism: Balaenoptera ricei (assembly GCF_028023285.1). NCBI lineage: Eukaryota > Metazoa > Chordata > Mammalia > Artiodactyla > Balaenopteridae > Balaenoptera > Balaenoptera ricei. The sequence continues at coordinate 93,668,082 of NC_082654.1, forward strand.
TCTTTATTATGTTGAGGTAAGTTCCCTTTATGCCTACTTTCTGGCGGGTTTTTATCATAAATGGGTGTTGAATTTTGTCAAAAGCTTTTTCTGCATCTACTGAGATGATCGTATGGTTTTTCTCCTTCAATTTGTTAATATGGTGTATCACATTGATTGATTTGTGTATATTGAACAATCCTTGCATTCTTGGGATAAACCCCACTTCATCATGGTGTATGATCATTTTCTCTTTGCTAGTATTTTGTTGAGAATATTTCCATCTCTGTTCATCAGTGACATTGGTCTTTAGTTTTCTTTCTTTGTGACATCTTTGTCTGGTTTTGGTATCAGGGTTATGGTGGCCTTGTAGAATGAGTTTGAGAGTGTTCCTCCCTCTGCTATATTTTGGAAGAATTTGAGAAGGATAGGTGTTAACTCTTCTCTAAATGTTTGATAGAATTCGCCTGTGAAGCCATCTGGTCCTGGGCTTTTGTTTGTTGGAAAATTCTGAATCACAGTCTCAATTTCAGTGCTTGTGATTGGTCTGTTTATATTTTCTATTTCTTCCTGGTTTCATCTTGGAAGGTTGTGCTTTTCCAGGAATTTGTCCATTTGTTCCAGGTTGTCCATTTTATTGGCATATAGTTGCTTGTAGTAATCTCTCATGATCTTTTGTATTTCTGCAGTGTCAGTTGTTATTTCTCCTTTTTCATTTCTAATTCTATTGATTTGAGTCTTCTCTCTTTTTTTCTTCATGAGTCTGGCTAATGGTTTATCAATTTTGTTTATCTTCTCAAAGAACCAGCTTTTAGTTTTATTGATCTTTGCTATTGTTTGCTTCCTTTCTTTTTCATTTCTTTCTGATCTGATCTTTATGATTTGTTTCCTTCTGCTAACTTTGGGGTTTTTTTGTTCTTCATTCTCTAATTGCTTTGGGTATAAGGTTATGTTCTTTATTTGAGATGTTTCTTGTTTCTTGAGGTAGGATTGTATTGTTATAAATTTCCCTCTTAGAAGGGCTTTTGCTGCATCCCATAGGTTTTGGTCATTGTGTTTTCACTGTCATTTGTTTCTAGGTATTTCTTGATTTCCTCTTTGACTTCTTCAGCGATCTCTTGGTTATTAAGTAGTGTATTGTTTAGCCTCCATGTGTTTATATTTTTTACAGATTTTTCCTGTAACTTATATCTAGTCTCATAGCGTTGTGGTGGGAAAAGATACTTGATACGATTTCAATTTTTTAAAATTTACCAAGGCTTGATTTGTGACCCAAGATATGATCTAGCCTGGAGAATGTTCCATGAGCACTTGAGAAGAAAGTGTATTCTGTTGTTTTTGGATGGAATGTCCTATAAATATCAATTAAGTCCATCTTGTTTAATGTATCATTTAAAGCTTGTGTTTCCTTATTTATTTTCATTTTGGATGATCTGTCCATTGGTGAAAGTGGGGTTTTAAAGTCCCCTACTATAATTGTGTTACTGCCAATTTCCCCCTTTATGGCTGTTAGCATTTGCCTTATGTATTGAGGTGCTCCTATGTTAGGTGCATAAATATTTACAATTGTTATATCTTCTTCTTGGATTGATCTCTTGATCATTATGTAGTGTCCTTTTTTGTTTGTTGTAATAGTCTTTATTTTAAGTCTATTTTGTCTGATATGAGAATTGCTACTCCAGCTTTCTTTTGATTTTCATTTGCATGGAATATCTTTTTCCATCACCTCACTTTCAGTCTGTATGTGTCCCTAGGTCTGAAGTGGGTCTCTTGTAGACAGCAAATATACGGGTCTTGTTTTTCTCTCCATTCAGCCAGTCTATGTCTTTTGGCTGGAGCATTCAATCCATTTACATTTAAGGCAGTTATCGATATGTGTGTTCCTATTACCATTTTCTTAATTGTTTTGGGTTTGCTATTGTAGGTCTTTTCCTTCTCTTGTGTTTCCTGCTAGAGAAGTTCCTTTAGCATTTGTTGCAAAGCTGGTTTGGTGGTGCTGAATTCTCTTAGCTTTTGCTTGTCTGTAAAGGTTTTATTTTCTCTGTCGAATCTGAATGAGATCCTTGCTGCGCAGAGTAATCTTGGTTGTAGGTTTTTCCCTTTCACCACTTTAAATATATCCTGCCACTCCCTTCTGGCTTGCAGAGTTTCTACTGAAAGATCAGCTGTTAACCTTATGGGGATTCCCTTGTTTGTTATTTGTTGTTACTCCCTTGCTGCTTTTAATATTTTTTCTTTGTATTTATTTTTTGATAGTTCGATTAATATGTGTCTTGGCATGTGTCTCATTGGATTTATCTTGTATGGGACTCTCTGCTTCCTGGACTTGATTAACTATTTCCTTTCCTATATTAGGGAAGTTTTCCACTATAATCTCTTCAAATATTTTCTCAGTCCCTTTTTTTTTCTCTTCTTCTTCTGGGACCACTATAATTTGAATGTTGGTGCGTTTAATATTGTCCCAGAGGTCTCTGAGACTGTCCTCAGTTCTTTTCATTCTTTTTTCTTTATTCTGCTCTGCAGTGGTTATTTCCACTATATTATCTTCCAGGTCACTTATCCGTTTTCCTGCCTCAGTTATTCTGGTATTGATTTCTTCTAGAGAATATTTAATTTCATTTATTGTGTTGTTCATCATTGTTTGTTTGCTCTTTGGTTCTCTGGGTCTTTGTTAAACGTTTCTTGTATTTTTTCCATTCTATTTCTAAGATTTTGGATCATCTTTACTATCATTACTCTGAATTCTTTTTCAGGTAGACTGCCTATTTCCTCTTCATTTGTTTGGTCTGGTGGGTTTTTACCTTGCTCCTTCATCTGCTGTGTGTTTCTTTGTCTTCTCATTTTGCTTAACTTACTGTGTTTGGGGTCTCCTTTTTGCAGGCTACAGTTCGTAGTTCCCATTGTTTTTGGTGTCTGTCCTCAGTGGCTAAGGTTGGTTCAGTGGGTTGTGTAGGCTTCCTGGTGGAGGGAACTAGTGCCTGTGTTCTGGAGGATGAGGCTGGATCTTGTCTTTCTGGTGGGCAGGACCACATCTGGTGGTGTGTTTTGGGGTGTCTGTGAACTTATTATGATTTCAGGCAGCCTCTCCGCTCATGGGTGGGGTTGTGTTCCTGTCTTGTTAGTTGTTTGGCATAGGGTGTCCAACACTGTAGCTTGCTGGTCATTGAGTGGAGCTGGGTCTTAGCATTGAGATGGAGATCTCTGGGAGAGCTTTCGTCTTTCGATATTACGTGGAGCCAGGAGGACTCTGGTGGACCAATGTCCTGAACTCGGCTCTCCCACTTCAGAGGCACAGGCCTGATACCTGGCCAGAGCACCAAGACCCTTTTGGCCACACAGCACAGAAGAAAATGGAGACAATAAGAAAGAAAGAAAATAAATAAATAAATAAATAAAATAAAGTTATTAAAATAAAAAATAATTATTAAAAAATTAAAAAGTAATAAAAAAGAAAAAAAGAAAGGAGAGCAACTAAACCAAAAAACAAATCCACCAATGATAACAAGTGCTAAACACTATACTAAAAAAAAAAAAAAAGACACACAGAACCCTAGAAAAATGGTAAAAGCAAAGCTATACATACAAAATCACACAAAGAATCATATACATACACACTCTCAAAAAAAGAAAAAGGAAAAAATATATATATATAGCCTTGCTCCCAAAGTCCACCACCTCAATTTTGGCATAATTTGTTGTCTATTCAGGTATTACACAGATGCAGGGTACATCAAGTTAATTGTGGATATTTAATCCACTGCTCCTGAGGCTGCTGGGAGATATTTCCCTTTCTATTCTTTGTTCACACAGCTCCTGGGGTTCAGCTTTGGATTTGGCCCCATCTCTGCCTGTAGGTCACCTGAGGGCATCTGTTCTTCACTCAGACAGGATGAGGTTAAACTAGCAGCTGATTAGGGAGCTCTGGCTCACTCAGGCTGAGGAGAGGAAGAGGTACAGAATGTGGGGCGAGCCTGCGGTGGCAGAGGTCAGTGTAACATTGCACCAGCCTGAGGCATGCCATGTGTTCTCCTGGGGAAGTTGTCCCTGGATCACGGGAACCTGGCAGTGGCGGACTGCACAGGCTCCTGGGAAGGGAGGTGTGGATAGTGACCTGTGCTTGCACACAGGCTCCTTGGTGGCTGCAGCAGCAGCCTTAGTGTCTCATGCTCATCTCTCGTGTCCGCACTGATAGCCGTGGCTCACACCCATCTCTGGAGCTTGTTTAGGCCGTGCTCTGAATCCCCTCTCCTCGTGCACCCCGAAACAATGGTCTCTTGCCTCTTAGGCAAGTCTCAACTTTTTCCTGGACTCCCTCCCAGCTAGCTGTGGTGTACTAGCCCCCTTCAGGCTGTGTTCACACAGCCAACCCCAGTCCTCTCCCTGGGATCTTACCTCCGAAGCCAGAGCTTCAGCTCCCAGCCCCCACGTGGCCAGGCAGGTGAGCAGACAAGCCTCTCAGGCTGGTGAGTGCTGGTTGGCACCAATCCTCTGTGCAGGAATCTCTCTGCTTTGCCCTCTGCACCCCTGTTGCTGTGCTCTCCTCTGTGGCTCTGAAGCTTCCCCTCCAGCCACCCCGCCCATCTCTGCCAGTGAAGGGGCTTCCTAGTGTGTGGAAACTTTTCCTACTTCACAGCTCCCTCCCACTGGTGCAGGTCCCATCCCCATTCTTTTGTCTCTGTTTTTCCTTTTTCTTTTGCCCTACCCAGGTAAGTGGGGAGTTCCTTGCCTTTTGGGAGGTCTGCGGTCTTCTGCTAGCATTCAGTAGGTGTTCTGTAGGAGTTGTTCTACATGTAGATGTATTTCTGGTGTATTTGTGGGGAGGAAGGCAATCTCCATGTCTCACTCCTCTGCCGTCTTGAAGCTGCCTCTCTCTGGTCTATATTTTAGTTGTTCACTCATCTTGGAAATTGTTGTGTGCTGGGTTTATAATTAACATGTGAGTTCATATCACTTTTTGCCTTAGAGTTCAGAAGGAACATACGTTTGTCCCCCAACCTTTGATATGTCTAACGCATTCTCATGCAATTCAAGTGGCTTGTTTCTGTCTCCATCACTATTCCTTCAGAACTACGTTCCCCACACCTTTCTTTTGATCTGACCAATTCTGTTTTACTCTCTGAACTTGCCTCTGCCAAGACACAGGTGAGTAACCCTCAAGTGCAATCAACCAGGCCACCCCACCTCGTTCATACACATTCCTTGATTCGCTCCTAAATAAACATGTTTCTGAAACTAAGAATAAACTGTAGTGAGTGGTCATTGTATAAAGTGCATTAGAAAAGATACTCTAAAAGGAGGACCAATAGAAAAGAATACTCAATTCCTCAATTAAGTTTGTAACCCAATTAGGCACTGAGAGGACCGGGGAGGACTGATCAGAGCAGGATCCTGGGGGAAGAGAATTAAGCCATTTTCGAAGGAGGTTAAAACTGGACTTAGATAGGATTTTGCCACTCACCTCAAATCATACACATTTTTCTGACCTTTGATAATTTAGTTGCATACAACATATGTGGTAAGAGATTGTTGATCTTGGTTAATTTATTTTCATTATCCAACACTTTGTAATAGACGTGGCTGTTCTCAATTAATCCATACCGTAATGTGTAGGAAGACCCAACTTTCAATTGCTTTGATGTACCAACTCCTACCCAAAGCTAGCGTTTTCAAAGATCAAATTCTACTCTATTTGCCTTTCAACTAGTCCATTTACATCAGAAAGATGTTGAGAGTTTTAGGAAAATACTTCGAAGCACACATTTTATATATAATTTCAAAATCATTAATTATTATTAATTTAAAATTATTTATATAATTTAAAAATAAGTTTAAAACTGGGTGGTAACCAGTTTAACTACCATATATTAATCTTTAGTATAGGAGTAAATGTAAGAGAATGTAATTGATATTTGGCTATTTATATATTGTAGAATGCAAAAGGATTTACAGTTTAAATAGTATTTCAAATGCCAAAGAATAAAAAACAGAATTGAGAACAGTCCTGTTTCGTTTTATGAAATAACTCTTGAGATAGAGCAGATTTCAGAGCATATTATTTGAAATTAATCAGTAAGTGAGGTCTAAAGAAAGCAGTTTTGTTTTACAACTTCCTGATCCCACGAGACCATGGATGACAAGGCTCAGGGGTGGCCGCACGTCTCCCTCCACAGACGCAGAGGATCCCCGCACCTTCCACTCCTTCCAGCTGAGAAAAAGGTTTAGGAATCATGTGTTTTGTCTAGGGATATGAAGCTCTCGGAATTATTAATTACAGGGAGAGAGCAAAAGACAAAACCAATTCCGTAAATTCCAGTGCGTTTGGATGGAGAGAACAGGTGCCTGGACGCACACCTAAAGAAAACCGAGAGTACAGGATGCACTTCACCTCTGCGGAGGGCCCCACTCTCTGCGTGCATCACTTTCATCAGTCACACAGCAAACCCGCCGGAAGCGCCCCACTTCTTCTGCAGGGGCCGCTCACAGACAGACAGACTGCCCTCTAGTAACTAAGAAGCAAGGCGCTCTATGTACAAAACAGAACTGTACGGGTTTTTTTAAAGAGTAGTGAAGCACTAACGTTAGTAATATTGACACAATTTAGCACAAAGTTAAACATTTGTCTGTGATCTAATCAGCTTCAATCTATGCCTCTAAAACATATCTTGACATCAGTCTCTTATAAATGGTACAAATACAATAGAATAACTTAAAATAAACTTCTCACCTCATCCATTTGATGATTTTGGCATGAGATGGTATTAAACAGCTGCAGTATGATTACATGCGCAAAAGTCTAATTTTTGTCATAGTGGAGAGAACAGGAGGTGTAAAGTCAAACAGACCTATGTTCATACCATGGCTCTCACCCTTTATCAATTTTTGATCTGAAGCAAGTTCACTCCTATAAACATCATTTTCTTATCAGTTAAATATACATTATAATAGTTACTTTAAAGGGTTATTATAAGAATCACATAAGATAATGCAGTAAAAGAACAGGTGTACTGTACATAGGTAATTAATTCTAGTTTCCTGAATCCCTTTTAAGGTGGTTACTTTAGGCTCTCATGAAAGAGACATACATCATCTCAGAAACGAATGAGTCCCTAAGTAAACTTATGATAAAGAGTCACCGACTGTGATTAAAAACCTTCCAACAAACAAAAGCCCAGGACCAGATGGCTTCACAGGTGAATTCTATCAAACATTTAGAGAAGAGCTAACACTTATCCTTCTCAAACTCTTCCAAAATATTGCAGAGGAAGGAACACCCCCAAACTCATTCTACGAGGCCACCATCACCCTGATACCAAAACCAGACAAAGATGTCACAAAGAAAGAAAACTACAGGCCAATATCACTGATGAACATAGATGCAAAAATCCTCAACAAAATACTAGCAAACAGAATCCAACAGCACATTAAAAGGATTATACACCATGATCAAGTGGGGTTTATTCCAGGAATGCAAGGATTCTTCAATATACACAAATCAATCAACGTGATACACCATATTAACAAATTGAAGGAGAAAAACCATATGATCATCTCAATAGATGCAGAGAAAGCTTTCGACAAAATTCAACACCCATTTATGATAAAAACCCTCCAGAAAGTAGTCATAGAGGGAACTTTCCTCAACATAATAAAGGCCATATATGACAAACCCACAGCCAACATTGTCCTCAATGGTGAAAAACTGAAACCATTTCCACTAAGATCAGGAACAAGACAAGGTTGCCCACTCTCACCACTATTATTCAACATTGTTTGGGAAGTGTTAACCACAGCAATCAGAGAAGAAAAAGAAATAAAAGGAATCCAGATCGGAAAAGAAGAAGTAAAGCTGTCACTGTTTACAGATGACATGATACTATACATAGAGAATCCTAAAGTCTCTCCCAGAAAACTACTAGAGCTAATCAATGAATCTGGTAAAGTAGCAGGATACAAAATTAATGCACAGAAATCTCTTGCATTTCTATAGACTAATGACGAAAAATCTGAAAGTGAAATTAAGAAAACACTCCCATTTACCATTGTAACAAAAAGAATAAAATATCTAGGAATAAACCTACCTAAGGAGACAAAAGACCTGTATGCAGAAAATTATAAGACACTGATGAAAGAAATTAAAGATGATACAAATAGATGGAGAGATATACCATGTTCCTGGATTGGAAGAATCAACATTGTGAAAATGACTCTACTACCCAAAGCAATCTACAGATTCAATGCAATCCCTATCAAACTACAACTGGCATTTTTCATAGAACTAGAACAAAAAATTTCACAATTTGTATGGAGACACAAAAGACCCCGAATAGCCAAAGCAATCTTGAGAACGAAAAATGGAGCTGGGGGAATCAGGCTCCCTGACTTCAGACTATACTACAAAGCTTCAGTAATCAAGACAGTTTGGTACTGGCACAAAAACAGAAATATAGATCAATGGAACAGGATAGAAAGCCCAGAGATAAACCCACACACATATGGTCACCTTATCTTTGATAAAGGAGGCAAGCATATACAGTGGAGAAAAGACAGCCTCTTCAATAAGTGGTGCTGGGAAAATTGGACAGGTACATGTAAAAGTATGAAATTAGAACACTCCCTGACACCATGCACAAAAATAAACTCCAAATGGATTAAAGACCTAAGTGTAAGGCCAGACACTATCAAACTCTTAGAGGAAAACATAGGCAGAACACTCTATGACATACATCACAGCAAGATTCTTTTTGACCCAGCTCCCAGAGAAATGGAAATAAGAACACAAATAAACAAATATGACCTAATGAAACTTAAAAGCTTTTGCACAGCAAAGGAAACCATAAACAAGACCAAAAGACAACCCTTAGAATGGGAGAAAATATTTGCAAATGAAGCAACTGACAAAGGATTAATCTCCAAGATTTACAAGCAGCTCATGCAGCTCAATAACAAAAAAACGAACAACCCAATCCAAAAATGGGCAGAAGACCTAAATAGACATTTCTCCAAAGAAGATATACAGATGGCCTACAGACACATGAAAGAATGCTCAACATCATTAATCATTAGAGAAATGCAAATCAAAACTACAATGAGATATCATCTCACACCGGTCAGAATGGCCATCATCAAAAAATCTAGAAACAATAAATGCTGGAGAGGGTGTGGAGGAAAGGGAACACTCTTGCACTGTTGGTGGGAATGTAAATTGATACAGCCACTATGGAGAACAGTATGGAGGTTCCTTAAAAAACTACAAATAGAACTACCATACGACCCAGCAATTCCACTACTGGGCATATACCCTGAGAAAACCATAGGTCAAAAAGTGTCATGTACCACAATGTTCATTGCAGCTCTATTTACAATAGCCAGGACATGGAAGCAACCTAAATGTCCATCGACAGACGAATGGATAAAGAAGATGTGGCACATATATACAATGGAATATTACTCAGCCATAAAAAGAAATGAAATGGAGGTATTTGTAATGAGGTGGATGGAGTTAGAGTCTGTCATACAGAGTGAAGTAAGTCAGAAAGAGAAAAACAAATACAGTATGCTAACACATATATACGGAATCTAAGGAAAAAAAAAAAAAAAAAGGCCATGAAGAACCTAGTGGCAAGACGGGAATAAAGACACAGACCTACTAGAGAATGGACTTGAGGATATGGGGAGGGGGTGGGGTGAGATGTGGCAGGGTAAGAGAGTGTCATGGACATATATACACTACCAAATGTAAAATAGATAGCTAGTGGGAAGCAGCCGCATAGCCCAGGGAGATCAGCTCGGTGCTTTGTGACCACCTAGAGGGGTGGGATGGGGAGGGTGGGAGGGAGGGAGATGCAAGAGGGAAGAGAAATGGGAACATATTGTATATGTATAACTGATTCACTTTGTTATAAAGCTGAAGCTAACACACTATTGTAAGGCAATTATACTTCAATAAAGATGTTTAAAAAAAAAAAAAAAAGAACACAAATAAACAAATGGGACCTAATGAAACTTAAAAGCTTTTGCACAGCAAAGGAAACCATAAACAAGACCAAAAGACAACCCTTAGAATGGGAGAAAATATTTGCAAATGAAGCAACTGACAAAGGATTAATCTCCAAGATTTACAAGCAGCTCATGCAGCTCAATAACAAAAAAACGAACAACCCAATCCAAAAATGGGCAGAAGACCTAAATAGACATTTCTCCAAAGAAGATATACAGATGGCCTACAGACACATGAAAGAATGCTCAACATCATTAATCATTAGAGAAATGCAAATCAAAACTACAATGAGATATCATCTCACACCGGTCAGAATGGCCATCATCAAAAAATCTAGAAACAATAAATGCTGGAGAGGGTGTGGAGGAAAGGGAACACTCTTGCACTGTTGATGGGAATGTAAATTGATACAGCCACTATGGAGAACAGTATGGAGGTTCCTTAAAAAACTACAAATAGAACTACCATACGACCCAGCAATTCCACTACTGGGCATATACCCTGAGAAAACCATAGGTCAAAAAGTGTCATGTACCACAATGTTCATTGCAGCTCTATTTACAATAGCCAGGACCTGGAAGCAACCTAAATGTCCATCGACAGACGAATGGATAAAGAAGATGTGGCACATATATACAATGGAATATTACTCAGCCATAAAAAGAAATGAAATGGAGGTATTTGTAATGAGGTGGATGGAGTTAGAGTCTGTCATACAGAGTGAAGTAAGTCAGAAAGAGAAAAACAAATACAGTATGCTAACACATATATACGGAATCTAAGGAAAAAAAAAAAAAAAAAAGGCCATGAAGAACCTAGTGGCAAGACGGGAATAAAGACACAGACCTACTAGAGAATGGACTTGAGGATATGGGGAGGGGGTGGGGTGAGATGTGACAGGGTAAGAGAGTGTCATGGACATATATACACTACCAAATGTAAAATAGATAGCTAGTGGGAAGCAGCCGCATAGCACAGGGAGATCAGCTCGGTGCTTTGTGAACACCTAGAGGGGTGGGAGGGAGGGAGATGCAAGAGGGAAGAGAAATGGGAACATATTGTATATGTATAACTGATTCACTTTGTTATAAAGCAGAAGCTAACACACTACTGTAAGGCAATTATACTTCAATAAAGATGTTTAAAAAAAAAAAAAAGCTACAGTAATCAAGACAGTTTGGTACTGGCACAAAAACAGAAATATAGATCAATGGAACAGGATAGAAAGCCCAGAGATAAACCCACACACATATGGTCACCTTATCTTTGATAAAGGAGGCAAGCATATACAGTGGAGAAAAGACAGCCTCTTCAATAAGTGGTGCTGGGAAAATTGGACAGATACATGTAAAAGTATGAAATTAGAACACTCCCTGACACCATACACAAAAATAAACTCAAAATGGATTAAAGACCTAAGTGTAAGGCCAGACTCTATCAAACTCTTAGAGGAAAACATAGGCAGAACACTCTATGACATAAATCACAGCAAGATTCTTTTTGACCCAGCTCCTAGAGAAATGGAAATAAAAACACAAATAAACAAATGGGACCTAATGAAACTTAAAAGCTTTTGCACAGCAAAGGAAACCATAAACAAGACCAAAAGACAACCCTCAGAATGGGAGAAAATATTTGCAAATGAAGCAACTGACAAAGGATTAATCTCCAAGATTTACAAGCAGCTCATGCAGCTCAATAACAAAAAAATGAAAAACCCAATCCAAAAATGGGCAGAAGACCTAAATAGACATTTCTCCAAAGAAGATATACAGATTGCCAACAGACACATGAAAGAATGCTCAACATCATTAATCATTAGAGAAATGCAAATCAAAACTACAATGAGATATCATCTCACACCGGTCAGAATGGCGATCATCAAAAAATCTAGAAACAATAAATGCTGGAGAGGATGTGGAGGAAAGGGAACACTCTTGCACTGTTGGTGGGAATGTAAATTGATACAGCCACTATGGAGAACAGTATGGAGGTTCCTTAAAAAACTACAAATAGAACTACCATACGACCCAGCAATCCCACTACTGGGCATATACCTTGAGAAAACCATAGTTCAAAAAGAGTCATGTACCAAAATGTTCATTGCAGCTCTATCATTGCAGCTCCATCATCGGATGAATGGATAAAGATGTGGCACATATATACAATGGAATATTACTCAGCCATAAAAAGAAATGAAATGGAGGTATTTGTAATGAGGTGGATGGAGTTAGAGTCTGTCATACAGAGTGAAGTAAGTCAGAAAGAGAAAAACAAATACAGTATGCTAACACATATATATGGAATCTAAGGGAAAAAAACAAAAAGGTCATGAAGAACCTAGCGGCAAGACGGGAATAAAGACACAGACCTACTAGAGAATGGACTTGAGGATATGGGGAGGGGGAGGGGTGAGATGTGACAGGGTGAGAGAGTGTCATGGACATATATACACTACCAAATGTAAAATAGATAGCTAGTGGGAAGCAGTCGCATAGCACAGGGAGATCAGCTCGGTGCTTTGTGACCACCTAGAGGGGTGGGATGGGGAGGGTGGGAGGGAGGGAGATGCAAGAGGGAAGAGATATGGGAACATATGTATATGTATAACTGATTCACTTTGTTATAAAGCAGAAACTAACACACCATTGTAAAGCAATTATACTTCAATAAAGATGTTTAAAAAAAAAAAGTCACCGATTCCAAGAGTACATGATGTCATTACTGAGGGCTAGGCTTCAACTGCTTCCCAACAATCTTACCACCCAATTAATTTATTATATTTTCTAGCTTCTAGACACTTCACTGGCAACGAGGAAATGAGAAGGTGTGAAATTTAAATCAATCTATTTCCCCCGTGAGTTTCCAAGCTGTAACATCAGGTGTTTTAAAATCACCCAGTTCATCAGGTTTTCCACTTATTATTGGTTCAGAGCTCAAGAAACATAGAAAATCACTATAATTTTACACAGATGAATATCTACCTTGAATTATTCCAGCTGGAATCTTAATACACAAAGCAATGTTGTTGGTGTTTGGTCACTGTTGATAGTATAGAATACTTTTTGTCCAGGTTTTCTTTGGCGTTATCAATATAACAGAGAATTCAGTAATATACGCCCTGGAAATAAGAACTAGAAAGATCTAACATATTATCCCAGATCACAACTTAGTCATGCCAAAAAAAGTATTGCAAAAATAATGAGAAGATATTTTGAGGGCACTGTTTTTCTTAATTATTTCTCACTTTATTTCTCTTAACCTCTTTTTATTTTTCTTCATTGTATTCACTACTGGCTAATCATGACACAGTTAATGAACTACCAGCTAAGTCCACCAGGGCCCTTCAAGTGCCCCAGCCTGATGGAAGTCTCTTCTCTTAAAAAAAAAAAAAGAAGAAGAAGAAGCTGGGAAAACCTGTTTTATGACATTATCCTTAAGAGCATCTTTACTCTTATGAAAGTGACCAGAATAGCTATATTTCTGAAAAGCACCAGATAATTTATAAAACGAAGTTCTCAACCAATTTATATCCTTATTTATCCTCCAGGAGGAGCAAACTTTCATGTATGATGCAGGGCTGCTTCTTTTGAAAAGGGAAGTTATTTTATACTTGGAAAGTTCTCAAAAATCATCAGATTCTTTGATTTTACAGAGAAGAACACTATGTCCCAGATAGCCTGAGTATGTTGTCACAAACTGACCAGAAACTGACCTGGGCCTGGAACTCGGGAAGCAGCCGTCTCATTTTCTACTCAGACCCCACTCCAGAAAACACACTTCTTGGTGGTAATTTCTAACACTAAGTTATTTTCAAAGGTAGAGTTGGGAGAATGTATAAATAAATTTTAAAAATGGTTTTATATCCAAAAGAGCAACTGCTAACCACAATTACTATTTCATATAAGTGTTTCCTATTTTTACAGGGAGTGCATTTTGGTGCAAGAAAAAAAGGCATAAAATGTGTCTTCTTTAGTAACAGAATAAGAAAGTTTCTGTGGAAATTAAACAGACACTAACTAATGTTTCATCCACCAAAGCAACTTAAGAATATTATTTGGTTTTAGAAAAGCCCCGGCACATCTTATAAAAAATCATATCCACGTGACTGTTAGTGCAACCAGGCCCGTCTCTATACAACACCTGAGCAGCCGCTGTTTCCTGCTGGAGCCAGCACTTGTGGGCCCAGCTCTCCGGCAGGACATGGAACAGCATGGATGCTGAGGAGTTTGTGCCCAGTGCCACTTCCAGGCTGATTTCCTTCACAAAGTCTGAATGGAAGAAAACCCCCTCCCACCTGACTGGAGTCCCCTGCAGGCTGAGAAACACGGCCACCTGGCTGGCTGGGCAGATGGAAAGATAAAGCAGAGGCAAATAAGAGAGAAAGGGATCTGACATCCTAATTAAATCTTCTTACCTGCTGAGCAGCATCTGAACCTTTTTTCGGAGTTTCTAAAACAGCAGATTGAGACTCTGGGTTGAAAAGGAAGAAGACAGGCAATATGTTAAAGAGCAAATTTTTCCCATTTCTCCAATCACAAAATGAAACTATAATATACCTTCAGCCAAAATAAGCACCCAAATACCCAGGTTATACCTCCGTGTTATGAGGACATGACTGCTTTTGAGTACATGTAACACAAAAAATGACACACTCATGTCATTAGGTATTTTTTAAATTAGATTATCTCTACACCTGTCTTTACACATCAGTCATGATTATTTGTCTCAATTGCTAGTTTCTACTTTGTGCCATTAAGTATCTGTCAAGACATTCACTGTTCGTATTATTCACTTAAGTCTGTACAGTGACAGAAGCCAACTCCCCAGCATGGAAGGGTGGGATCTTGGATGCCTTACCTATTGACAACTGACCTTCCACTTTCAGTGAGAGGTAATGAGTGCTCACCAAGAGGCACTGAGTAATTGTCATTTGAGAACCTACGGGACTGAAAATTCTTCATGCTGGAAGACCTAAGGGATAACCAAGACCATGTTTTCTTTTCTTTATTAAGCTAGGGGATACTTTCTTCTAGGTGAAGCTTGCACGGGAGTTACATAAAAACCTAAGAGAGCCTCCAGGAACCCCCAGCGCTCTGTGGATGGGAGTCTGAGAACGACCCCCCTTCCCCATCCTGGGCATCTGCAGTGAGGAACCGAGGCCCCGACACAGCGACTGGTGGCGAGACAAAGACGAGTCTGTCTCCTGACCTTCATGCTGCTCCCTGCCTCCTGACTGGCATGCAGACCAGACACCTGACAGCACACAGCTGTCGCTCTGGGGGATACTTCAGACCTTCCCAATTCAGCAGCATTTTAGTTCATGTATGTGACAATGCATAGAAAAAATAAAAGGCAGTCGTGGTTTAAATCGTACAACATATTGCTAAACTACATTGAAAGTTCTCATTTCACTTGGATTAAAGCACAGTCGCCACCTGGACCCACGGACCTCCTTCCATCTGCCCACACCCCTACCTCTCTGGCTCCACACCCGCTCACAGGGCTCCAGCCACACTAGCTTTCCTGCCGCCCTGTAACACGCCAGTCCCGCTCCGGCCACAGGATCTCCCACGGGGGCGGGGGAAGAATGTCTGCCCCCGCCCCCACCCGCTCGCGGGAGCACCCCCGTGGCCCCGCCCCCGCCCGCTCGCGGGAGCACCCCCGTGGCCCCGCCCCCACCCGCTCGCGGGAGCACCCCCGTGGCCCCGCCCCCACCCGCTCGCGGGAGCACCCCCGTGGCCCCGCCCCCGCCCGCTCCCTGGAGCACCCCGTTCCCTCTCTCTCTCCACAGCGCGGATTCTCTAAGGAAAGCCTGCAGAATTCACTTGTTTGCCGACTTCGCTCTCCCCTCGACTAAGTCAGACGCTGTGAAGAGAGACTGTAGATTCTTCCTTAATGAGTCCCCAGCATCCACAACAGTGCCCGGCGCACCGCAGATGTTTAAAATATGTGTTGAGTAGTTGTGGGAGGGGATGAAAGGAGAGATCAAAGAATGAAGAAACCATGAAAGCGAAGCAGCAGCCCCAGGAAAGTGGGCGCTGGGCCGTCACTAGGCCTGAACCTGAGCTCAGAGAACATCTTTCAGAACAAAATCACTGAGAACAGCATGACGTAATCACTCACCAACACGTGTCTCTGTGGCAACAGAATATTAACAATGCAGGCCTTTTCCCAAATACTCCATTTCACTAAGTTAATCAAAACGTTTGTCTCTTACGCTGACAAATTTCTACTCTGAACACAGCACCAGAGTTGGCCAGTTTTGAAGAAAGAGCTTTAACATCAAAGTGAGGACAGTTAATATTAAAGCAAATCCAGACTCTTGAACGCTTTTGTTTTCTGCTGGTTTTAGTCACCTCCAAATCCTCCCAAACACAAGAGACTTGAGACAAGGTCCTGGGGCTTTGTACAGACTAGAACATTTTCTCTTCCTGTCTTTCTATGTAGATGGTGCAGGAAGAGCCCACAGGGTCTCCTGGGGGGTCACGAACAGTTTTTTCCCTTAGAGACGCATACAGGGTTTCCCAGCTTTTCTCTATAGCCCTAGACCTTGTGACCTGCCCAAAAAAGCAAATCTCTGGCTCTGATGGTAAAAAGAATGTGTACACCCCACCAGAACAATGAACTAGAAAGACTTATCAATATTACAATTTTTTGATCACCTACACCTAAACTTTGAGTTTCTATATAATTCAATGGCTACCTGAATTGAGTTCATTCTCCCACCCTCACCTCTTTCACTACACTTACTTCCTTGAATCAGTGTGTTATGACATCTAGGAGAAATTTATACGTCAAAATATTCTCTTCAAAATCATAAGCTGTAGTACAGGAGTTCTAGAGGGTCAAGATGTTAAGGTGAAAGAAATATATAGAATAACTACAAAGCAAGGGGAAAATGAATGAGAATAATCAAGAGAAGAAAGAAAGAAAAATAAACCTCAAGGAGAAAGAAAACAGGGGAGAATAAAAGTAAGAAAGAGAAAAAAGGAAGGAAAAGAGAAAGAGTAAAGAGAAGTATGAAAAATCGCAAAAAGTGCTGCCTGTAGAGGGAAGCCACAGGCCCGGGCTCTGCCCAGTGAGCTGCTTCTGAGCACCGGCTGAGTCGGGAGCCCGTGGGCAGGCAGGTAAGAAGCCCACTGGGTTCCAGCATCCTCAGAGCGACGACCCCTCGTGCGAACCCCCGGGCCCTCGCCCCGACATCCTCCCCGCAGGGCCCGGAGCTTTCGGGAGCCCCTCCTCCTCAGCCCCGCGTCTGCAGACAGTTCAGACAGCCCCCTTCATCAACAGGACGGCTGCTTTCGGAGTGACCCAGGGAAGCTCTCAAGGACACATCTTAACTGCCAACTCATCCACTCACCCGCCCTAAGGATTAAGAAACTAGACTGGTTTTAAAACATTACTGTGAAGCAAAGTAGGAGAAAGAACCGCCCTGACAAAACTTCAAATGTTCCATGTTTTTAAAGTTACCTCACAAACAGTTCTGGACTCCCCACAATTCCAAATATGTTCTAGAAATGATCTCTCTATCATCACAAATAAGCCTATGACTTATAAAACAAAACATATGTGGATGAGTTTTACATTTGTAGAGGGGACAGCAAGAAAAATAAGCGGGACATGACACTCTGGTAGGAAGGGAAAGTAAATCAAATCACCCCTTTAAATATACAAAATATGCCTTCTGAAAAATGAACTAAGAAGTCTCTAAAAACTTTTACATTTTAGTGAGAAATGCACTTATATAAAATAATTAAATTACGCTTCTTTAATGCTATACATCAACTTGATTCAAATCTAGTCAATTTAATTGAAAGAGAATTCATTAAATTTCATTTAAATAGCATGACTTACAATTAGTGGCCTAACAAATGGTAGATGTCTTTACTTCTGGTATACCCTGTCCTTCCACAAATGAAGATGGGATTAAACATGTAATTTTCCTAAAAGGAGTCAACACTATTCTGCATATTTGATTATTTAATAGTCTGGATCTGCCTGTCGTTGCCAACAAAGGTTGTCCACACATGGGCGTTAGCTTGCATATATAAGGGGGAAATGCGGGCTGATTAAAAAAAAAACTTAACATGGAGAATCATTTCCAGGAGACACAGTTGATCTGTTATAGAGCATTTTATTCCTTGAGAGACGAATGCCATCAAATATCCCCTAGCCCCTTACAGAATCTCTGCTTTACCTCAAGTGAACGTGTGTTAAAAGCATTGGGACAAACCTGGAAATAGGGTGAGGATGCTGTTATTTGCATTTCATCCCACAGAATCTCCTTTATTAAGAACCAGTAGAAACCCTTCTTTTGGATACTAGAGGACAGCAAAGTTGTCCTTCTGGGACTGTTGCTTTTCATTTCACAGATACACAAGGCATGATACAGACTTGTTTCCACTTCCCTTCTACCTTAAACCCAAGGCATAAATTTCAACTACCTTTAAAAACTGCAAGTCCTTCTGAAATACACTTCAGCATGCTAGTTCACCCCAGCCTCATTTTATTGCCCCATCCTAAATTCCTTTCAGTTTAATCTGTTTTCCTTTGTAATCCTTTTGTACACCTCACATATTCATAAGGTGCTCAGATCTTTTATTTTGGAGCCAAGGTGGGTTACCATTCTTTCAGCCAGCATGTAA
Organism: Balaenoptera ricei; assembly: GCF_028023285.1. Lineage (NCBI taxonomy): Eukaryota > Metazoa > Chordata > Mammalia > Artiodactyla > Balaenopteridae > Balaenoptera > Balaenoptera ricei. The sequence goes on from NC_082654.1 coordinate 93,686,706, forward strand.
ACGGATATTTTAGGATTTCTACACAAAAAGCTTGTCATGTTTCTACCAGCTCTCCTTCCATATTTTCCTCCAGGATTTTTTGTGTCCAGAACTGCCTTTCTAAAATCAGTCCTCCTTTCACTCTCTTGATCATTCACATTTTTAAAGGAAGACAAGGGCCTTGATTTTCCAAAGACACACGAAGAATGATCAAGTCTCTGTTCACACCTAGACATCGTGACCCTGTTCTCCACACATTCAAAACTAAAGTTAATTCTCTCTTTGTGTAAATCTATTGAATAACTTTTGAAGCTTGGTAGTGAGCCCCTAAAATGGTCCTCAAGCTGTTTCAGCACACAGCACTCCATCAGATACTTGCATTCATATGCTGAGTAGATATTTTATTTATTTTTATCGTTTTCAACAAAAGGTCTTCATTTATTCACTCAAATATTTAAGTATATACTATGTGTCCAAAGGTCTTGAAATGTTGGGAGTCTACACAGAAGACAGATATGTTTAGACAGATAAATTACATATCTAAATAATCCACATGATAGAGATATGAATAAAATGCCACGGGGCTCCAGAAGAAAGAACCACCGTGGCAGGGAGGTGGGTTGTATCAAATAAGTAAAGGAAAATGAAGAGAACAAAGAGAAAGAGAAAACAAGGTAACTAAAACGTTTTCTTCTTATTACTATTTCTGCCACAAACTTCTGGAGCAAGCACATTGCTTCCTAACTTCCCTTCCAGCCTTGTCCTTCCAGGAAACATTCTGCAGACTTCAGATGGTCAGGCTCCACTGTGGAGGCAATGTAGACAGGCTGCAGAGAACAGGGTGGGAGCCAAAGATTCCCAGGAATCCACAGCCCTTGAGGTTTCACTGCAGCCTCTGCACTCACACTCACATAGCAGAAGGTCCGTTTCTACATCAATAGATGAAGGTGGAGAAAAACCCATTTCACAAAATGGATCGTGGAAAAACAAAAGGGAGGTTCCTGAGAAAGGCAGCACCACGAATCTGAATTAGCCAGATTAGTGGATTAGTAACCAGTGTGGAGAAGAGCCAAAAAGGAAAAAAAAAAAAAAAAAAGGCAAAGAAAAACCAAGTTGTCAATTTTTTAAGATGGAACCACAAGTCTTTCTTCTTCAAAAAGAAAAAAAGTCATTGAGCTCTTTAAGTCAAAACTGAAAGGGACCAGATGCTGCAAACAGTGATTTTAGCCATGACATCCTTGCACCAATCACAGTCAAGTGCACTGGAAATAGCTTATCACTGTTAATAATCACATTATCAAAGACTACAATTCATACCTATTTTTTTTAAACAGTAGACTCTATGCACAGTTTTTACTACATTATCTACATTCTCACTCTTACAACTGACTGCTTGCCTATGACAGGGAAGGTGAATGCCCCAGAATGAGAATACCCCATGGAATCACAGCAGGAAAAGTTTAGAAGGACCATTAGACAATTTGGACAAAACAGCTGTTAGCCTCTTGGGTTTAAAACAGATCAATTGAAGAAAAACAACTCACTACATTAAACTATTTTCTACTTACCTCCATCATCCTCTTCAAGAAGGCATATTTTAAAAGGAGACAAGTTGTTATATTAAAAATTGCTGCTCTGGCATTTTGCAAGCTACATCAAATAATGAAGAAAAAACTAGGTTACAAACTTCCTGACATCAATTCCGACTATCATCTCCTACCAAAATAAATTCAGATGATCACTAATTAACTTTCCATCTAATGTTCCTCCAGTATACAATAAAATCAGTAACATAAAATGTTTCAGTTAAAGTTGAGAAAAGTAGACACACTAGGGAAGAAAAAAATGAAAACATCATCCTAATCAATGATGTAAAACACAAGATATGAACAACTGTTAAAATAACTCATTGAAATTGACCGATTCTACTATATCTACACCTAGTTATTTCCTAACCAGTAAGTAATTTTTAATGTAAACAAATAAAATAGTGTATTTAATGGGCTCATTACTTTTAGTTATATGCTTTTCCTTTTAAAACTAAATATGCTTTTATGTGCTTGTTTTTTTCAGGTGTTATTATGTCAGCACCCCCTCATCTCTGAAGGTCTACCTTGGCCCTTGATCAACTGTTCTCTGCACCACAGGAAACTCAGAGCCCTACACAGAACACGTGTCCTACATTGCATCTCTCATATGTGGTTCATTTCAGGGAGTACAGTCCACCAAGTAAACACTAAGCAGTGTTTCAAAAGCATCAGACAGTAAAAGGGGGACATGCAGCATTAGATGTGGGCCCCCATTCAGTGCCTCAGTGCACAGAAGAAACAGATAAATGCATTGCTCCAGGACTGGGAGAAAAACAGAGGTTATAAGCACTAGGCCCCTCTGCAGACCTTTGGGCAGGAGCCTAGAATAAAGTCCCTGACAGCGTGGGTCATTGTTGGCTTTAAAGGGAACTCATGAGTTAGATAATGATAAACAACCAAATTCCATAAAAACATTGTTACAAAAATAGGATTCTTAATTCAATACAATAAATACAAAGTGCTTTCCTAGCTTCAGGCCCCATATAAAGCTGACATTAATCTCATGTTACCTTCAAAATACTTCAAAAATAACACAAAATACTTTAGGATGACACAAGGGACAAAGAGAAAAAACAACCAAAAAGAAATATTTTTTAGAAAACTATTACATCTGAACACTGAACAATTTTTTTAATTACTTAAAATTTAGATTTAGTAAAACATGTTTCTCTATTTTGCCTCTGTCAGTTATCTCTGAAGGCAAAGAAAAAAACGAAGAAAAGTTCAAAGAAAGCAGTAAGGGAAGAGACAGGGGAAAGAGGTATGGTGGCCACCACCCTTGAAGCCAGTAGGCAGAAAGTTTCTTTCCGAGCTCTCAGCCCATGCAGAATGTGCAGCTTCCCACCGGGTGGTGGCCACAGCTGGACCCCGAAGCAGTGGTTCTCAGACTTTATATACACTGTAGTAACTGGGCAACCCAGTGTCCCGTTCCCCAGAACTCAGCAGCCTTGAAGATGGGGCATAAGAATTTTCAATTTAACAAGCTTCCCGGTGATTTAGCATGAGTTATATGCAGATTATAATTTAAGAAATACTTGGAAGAGAAACCCAGACTCAATACCCAGTAGGTGCTGCACAGTTATTCGATGTTACTTTCAGAATATTCACTCTTCCCAGGGGCCTACCTGTGTCAGCATCCTTGGGCCTGTGTTCTTCGTCAGGAGGTTTAGATGGTGGCCAAGCAGCTGGGACTCTCCTGGGAAACTGCCCTTCTATATAATCCAGTGAGTGTGTGGGTTGACTAACTGCAGCCCAGGTGTAAAGTTGATCTTGCTATATTTCCAAAAAAAAAAAAAATTTAAGCTATTTTAATTCAATCATGAAGAAAATGGAGTCTTCTTGATTGATATTTGCAACATCATTTCTATCATAAACATACGTGTGGTGTGCATATATATACACGCAAACATCCATGAAACATTAAACAGCATTTTATACTAGTCAATGTAGATTCATCACATAAACATTCCTTCACACGGTCTTTCCATTTTCATAACCATACGTGTTTCAACTTCTATTCTATGGTAAGATTTAAGTCTCTTTCTTTGGGGGTAGGAGGCCATGTGGGTCTACAGGGAATTACAAGGTCAGAAAATCCACTTAATCACAGAGCCCCCTGACGAGGCATCTTCAATGCACTGGAATACGATGTCCCTTTGAAATCTGTTTAAATACTTGTGGCAAAGTCAGAGGACAGGCAGCACTGGGCATGAAGGACCATAACAGCTTCTTCACCTTCAAAAGCAGGAAGCCCAGGAAACTGATTATTGTGCATCCAGTTTGAGGACTGTTTGGGAGACAAACTATGAAAAAAAAAAAAAAAAGTAAATGAACCTGCCAATAAAAAAAGAACTGGGCAGTGATCTGGCAAAGAAAGCTCTTCCCAGCTGCAGACCAACAGAATCCAGACAGAATGAGAAGCAGGCTCGTAACTACACTTCGTGCCAGGAAGCCAAGTGGGAACCTCACAAAGGAGGCCACACCGAGACCTGTGAACACCTTGGGAAACTGCCCGCTAGGATTTCAGGGTGACAGCTGCTTCAGGACGCAGGCTCGCAATGTACACAAGCCCTGGGTTCTCTTCGGGACATCTTCCTTCCTTACAGGTATATTTCCCTAAACCTTTTGATCAACATAAAAAGTAAAGCAGAGAGAATAACAAAAAACATGCTGTAACCACCACGCTGAAATTGTGAACTTGAGTGAAAGGATGGAGAGGCACTGATATTTCTGTAATTTGCTTAACAAGTTAATTTAAGAACTTCATAAAATATTCTTCAGTGTCAACAGTAAAATACAATGTATAGATCATTTAGTTTAAACTTCACCTTTAGGGACAGTCACTGGCCTTAACTGAGAACTCAGATTCCTGGGTCAGTGGTATTGAATCGGAAGGGTCCCAATGCAGACCTGGCCAGCATTTCAGCCAGTCACATCTTTCAAGTATTCATACCTTGATTGACACCAGAGGCTTTGCTATTTGGCCTACTGAATATTAAAAGTAGCTTTTCCAGCACTGTTGACAATAGCCAAAACATGGAAACAACCTAAATGTCCATCAATGGATGAATGGATAAAGAAGATGTGGTACATATATACAATGGAATATTACTCAGCCATAAAAAGCAACGAAATAATGCCATTTGCAGCAACATGGACAGACCTAGAGATTATCATACTAAGTGAAGTAAGTCAGAAAGAGAAAGACAAATATCATATATCACTTATATGTGGAATCTAAATCTAAATGAACTTATCTATGAAACAGAAACAGACTCATAGACAAAGAGAACACACTTGTGGTTGCCAAGGGGGAGGAGGGTGGGGGAGGGATGGATTGGGAGTTTGGGGTTGGTAGATGCAAACTATTATATTTAGAATGGATAAACAACAAGGTCCTACTGTATAGCACAGGGAACTATATTGAATATCCTGTGATAAACCATAATGGAAAATAGTATTTTAAAAAAAGTCTATATGTGTATAACTGACTCACTTTGCTGTACAGCAGAGATGGGCACAACACTGTAAATCAACAATACTTTAGTAAAAAAAAAAAAGTAGCTTTTCATTGGCAAAATGAGTGGTTTAATTAGCATGATATTAGAAATGAGCTCTCGTTGGTAAAATAAAGGAATTCAATGAATATGGACCAGCAAAAACATCAGACAATATCCTCATTCTTACAAGAACAAGGTAAGACATGGGCAAGGGGCGAGGTCAAGGCTCGATGCCCTGACGGTGCTGCATCCAGCGCTGGTCTAGGAAGCAACTCCCAGGCTGTCGGCAACCACTCGGCACAGAATCCTGCCGCCCTCATGTCCGCATCAAGTGAACCTCCCACGTAAGGAGCAGTCAAGCACTCGCTGCCAGGGGAGCAAGACGTATGTTTCCTAAAAGGGGAACTGTGACTTAGCGTCACCATCCTAATAGTAAACCCATTCAGCCTCGGACTTCATCTGCTCCATATAAAAGAGGCAGCACCAGCAGCTAGGGGCACAAATGGTTGCACTCAGGATTTTATCACTCACTGAAAAACGAAGTTTGCTACAAGCACTCTGCAAAAGCCAGAACAGCCCGGCCAGTCCTGCAGTCTTTCAGCCCCACCCCAGGACTGGAATACATTACAGATCTGTGATGACAAAACCTCTCCTTCATCGTGTGGCTCCACGAGCAGAGAAGAAGCAAACACAAAGCTCTTGCATGGCTCTTTACCATCTACAGAATCAGATGTCAACTCTTTGACCTGTCGTTTAAGTTTTTCTATATTCCTCCCATTCATCCTCCCAGATTCATCTTCCCACATTTCCTAAATCAAGCTCCACTCCACTAGAAGGTCCCACTTAGCCTCTCCACCCATGGAATCTAACCGATGATTAAGTCTAGCTGGGGTGTCCCCTCCCCACTCCCAAGTCACAGCGCCAACAGGACGCCGGCCACCCCTTATGTTGACAGCTACCAGCACGTGATCCAGATCGGTGACCGAACACGGTCTTGAGTGTAGCTCGTCACCCTCAACTGCCTGAACTCCTTCAGCACATGAGGTGTGTACACAAGTCCTATAAATCTCCCCAAGCACTTGAGAATATTAAGAAGACTCCATGAGAGCCACTTAATGTCTACTGAATTAATGAATTTGTCAGATAAAAGGAAAATACAAAAGAGATGGTTTGTCAACATGAGCAGTGGCTGGAGCTAGGGATCGCATTTTCTTCATTTGCTTATTAACAAGGTACCAGAGGGGTACTTTGTGTGCATCAAATGGAAAACAAAGGTATCAAGTGATCCATTATATCTAAACCTATTCACAACTATACCATATAAAGAAACATATGGAGCAGATAAAACTCCTAGGATATAATCAGTGCTGTACCCCAGACAAATCTCATAACTCTATGAGGCCTCAGTGTTCTCACCAGTAATTCAGGAAAACTGCCTGCTCTTGTCTTTTTCGCAGGACTGGAGTGAGGTGGGTGCAAACACTATGTGGAAAGAGCTATGAAAACCACATCGTGTGATTCAAGTATAAGCACCACGACTACTACTTGTTTTGATTTTTTTAAATCTATGTTTCATTAGAATAATCACACATTTCCTGTATTTTAAAAAGTCCTTTTTAGAGGAATTAAATATTGTCATCAAATGTACACAACACCATGTGGTTGTTGAACCAGCACGAAATCTTTGCTTTATTTTGAGAAGCTAGGTGAGCAAACTGTAGTCAGCAAAGTTCCCTTGGCATTTGTGCTGATTGTCACTAAGTTTTGAATTCAATTAACAACCACCCTGTGGCATTTTCTCAACCATCCACGCATGTCTTTTTCTCTGTTGTATTTCTGTTTAACATTTCAGAAATGTATGTGTTATTTTCCCAAGTAGAATATGCAAGCTTCCTGCCACCAGTCACCAACCACATCCTATACCCCTTGTTTTCCGCCGGTTTTATTCTGTATACATAACAGACACACAATGAGTATTAAGGAATTGGAAGGGTCAAGATCAATAAAACTGTCTTTTAACAAATTACACCATAGTTTTATATGAGTTAAAACAGGAACAATTTTCCCTGACACTACTCCACCGCCTTAAATTCTTAAAGTCTGTTTTGATTTTTGTTGAACTGGATCATTTATTCCTATTAAAGAAAACAAATACATGCTTTCAACCTTAGGCAGATCAGAAGATTTAAAATCACAATCTGAAAGTGGCATAAACAGGCCACAAGCTAGTGATCCCAAAAAAGAAAACAGTTTCTTTTAGCAGATATTTCCCCATCTTTTAACTGGCCTATAAATAATAACCCCCCAAATAACTCAGAGCTGCAATTCACAAATAGTTTATTTTAGAGGGCCCACTAGAAAATTATAACAACTGAAGTGAGGCATTCTAAGAGTGCTTTGTTGAAACTGCTGTAGTCAAGATGAGGGTTTGGTTGTCACCGCACGATAATATTTGGTAACGTTTCTGTTATTTCTGTTAACCGTGCCTTCGGTCTGTGCATGGGGGAGGATCTAGATTACTCCCTGAGAGGCGTGGCCGCCCTTCCTATCGACACTCCTAGGACTTGTCAGCCCGTGGACACGGGCTGCCCTGCATGTGGGAATAATCCTAGTCTGGGCTCCTCACCTCCTCAGCTCTCAGCACTGCCTCGGCTCCACTGTCTGTCTTTCAAGGCCAAAGGGTCTCTATTTGAGTGGTAAATACAGTCCGTGTATCCCAGACATCCCGGCAAGTGCATTCTCCTAACAAACATCGAAAGTTTGACTGAGGGCAACAAAAGTAAAAAATTGCCACGAAGTACGGCACACGACCATTTCTTTACATGCACGCTATCCATCCCTGGAGTACAGAGAAAAATCTGTGTCAGGCCAGCAGACGGCTCTCAGCTTGCACCTGGTCACACTGGCCTCAAGAACTGCTCCAGCCAGCTGAGCCTGGGTGTGACCTCTAAGAACAATACAGCAGGCGCTCAGGGAGTACATGGAGGCTGTGTCCATCCCCTTCCACAGCACTCTCTGGAGAAGGGTTCTGAGGATCAAAGGTCTCATCTTGGAACTTTACAGCTTCATTTGAGAAATTAAATACCTGGATGGTATTGAGCTTATTTGTGCTTTGTTAGTGCCATGGACGCGATGTGCTTTTTGTTCTGGCTATTGGAAAATCTGAAATAGGTATATGGTCCACATGCCACGTGTTTTCCAGTTCCAGAATGTATGCTTCTGATTAGCCTCATTCCTACCTCCATTTATGTTCCCCCCGCAGTTTAGTTTTGTCTTTTTTTTCTTCTGTGCACTCATGGCTGAATTTTACTATTTTACCATATCTTACTTTTCTTACTAATCATTGTAAATACTATTTGGAGTAAGGTGGTGATGAACATATTATTAATATTAGGGAAATGATGGAAAATTCATTTACTTATCTACTTTAACTCACTTGAACTTTTTATGACTGGAAGGATAAACGGTAGATTCACTGAGAGTAGACTGATTTGTACTCATGATATTTTGGTTTGCATTGATCATTTAATCGTTAAAAAAACAACAGCACAACTATATAGAGTCGCTTTGAAATAGGGGAGATAAAAAACAATAAATAATCACTACTATACACAACAGCATCCACTGGGTATAATATTTTCTAATCCTTCTTTTAATATATTCTACAGCTGTAATCGTACTGCACATGATTTCATAATAACATAGTGTAGACTTTTTTAAACTACTGCTTCATTTTCATACTGATAATTTACATTTTTGCCACAATCATGACACAGTTATTATTACACTGTAGCCATTTAATCAGCTCTTGACAGAACACGTGAATGTGACTTCCCAAATCACCCCTGGTTCATAATTAAATAAGAAATTACAACCCTAGAAGAGGACACTGACCCTTGAAAAACGTGGGTTTGAATTGAGAGGGTGCACTTACACGGGGTTATAAATACTGCCATGCTCCACGGTTTGTGTCTGATTGAATCTGCAGATGGACAGGAACCACAGATATGGGGCCGACTATAAAGTACAGTGAGATTATCTCCTACATTATTCAAGGGTCAACTGAGTACATAAAAATGACAAATAAAAATGAATAATTACCAAGGCTTGATTTGTGACCCAAGATATGATCTAGCCTGGAGAGTGTTCCATGAGCACTTGAGAAGAAAGTGTATTCTGTTGTTTTTCGATGGAATGTCCTATAAATATCAATTAAGTCCATCTTGTTTAACGTATCATTTAAAGCTTGTGTTTCCTTATTTTTCATTTTGGATGATCTGTCCATTGGTGAAAGTGAGGTGTTAAAGTCCCTTACTCTGACTGGGTTACTGTCAATTTCCCATTTTATGGCTGTAAGCATTTGCCTTATGTATTGGGGTGCTCCTATGTTGCGTGCATAAATATTTGCAATTGTTATATGTTCTTGGATTGATCTCTTGATCATTATGTAGTGTCCTTCTTTGTCTCTTGTAATAGTCTTTATTTTAAATTCTATTTTGTCTGATATGAGAATTGCTACTCCAGATTTCTTTTGATATATGGAGCTGGAGGAATCAGGCTCCCAGACTTCAGATTATACTACAAAGCTACAGTAATCAAGACAGTATGGTACTGGCACAAAAACAGAAATAGAGATCAATGGAACAGGATAGAAAGCCCAGAGGTAAACGCACACACATATGGTCACCTTATTTTTGATAAAGAAGGCAAGAATATACAATGGAGAAAAGACAGCCTCTTCAATAAGTGGGACTGGGAACACTGGACAGCTACATCTAAAAGAATGAAATTAGAACACTCCCTAACACCATACACAAAAATAAACTCAAAATGGATTAAAGACCTAAATGTAAGGTCAGACACTATAAAACTCTTAGAGGAAAACATAAGGCAGAACACTCTATGACATAAATCACAGCAAGATCCTTTTTGACCCACCTCCTAGAGAAATGGAAATAAAAACAAAAATAAACAAATGGGAACTAATGAAACTTAAAAGCTTTTGCACAGCAAAGGAAACCATAAACAAGATGAAAAAACAACCCTGAGAATGGGAGAAAATATTTGCAAATGAAGCAACTGACAAAGGGTTAATCTCTAAAATTTACAAGCAGCTCATGCAGCTCAATATCAAAAAAACAAACTCAACCCAAAAATGGGAAGAAGACCTAAATAGACATTTCTCCAAAGAAGACATACAGATTGCCAACAAACACATGAAAGAATGCTCAACATCACTAATCATTAGAGAAATGCAAATCAAAACTACAATGAGGTATCACCTCATACCAATCAGAATGGCCATCATCAAAAAATCTACAAACAATAAATGCTGGAGAAAGCGTGGAGAAAAGGCAACTCTCTTGCACTGTTGGTGGCAATGTAAATTGATACAGCCACTATGGAGAACAGTATAGAGGTTCCTTAAAAAACTAAAAATAGAACTACCATACGACCCAGCAATCCCACTACTGGGCATATACCCTGAGAAAACCATAATTCAAAAAGAGTGGGGCTTCCCTGGTGGCGCAGTAGTTGAGAGTCTGCCTGCCAATGCAGGGGACACAGGTTTGAGCCCTGGTCTGTGAGGATCCCATATGCCATGGAGCGACTAGGCCCGTGAGCCACAATTGCTGAGCCTGCGCGTCTGGAGCCTGTACTCTGCAACAAGAGAGGCCGCGATGGTGAGAGGCCCACGCACCGCGATGAAGAGTGGCCCCCACTTGCCGCAACTAGAGAAGGCCCTCGCACAGAAACGAAGACCCAACGCAGCCATAAATAAATAAATAAACAAAAAGAGTCATGTACCACAATGTTCACTGCAGCTCTATTTACAATAGCCAGGACATGGAAGCAACCTAAGTGTCCATCAACAGATGAATGGATAAAGAAGATGTGGCACACATATACAATGGAATATTACTCAGCCATAAAAAGAAACGAAATTGAGTTATTTGTAGTGAGGTGGTTGGACATAGAGACTGTCATACAGAGTGAAGTAAGTCAGAAAGACTTACCATATGCTAACACATATATATGTGTTAGCATAAGTAATACATACTTACCGTATGCTAACACATATACAGGGAAATTAAAAAAAAATAGTTCTGAAGAATCTAGAGTCAGGACAGGAATAAAGACACAGACTTAGAGAATGGAACTGAGGACACAGGAAAGGGGAAGGGTAAACTGGGACAAAGTAAGAGAGTGGCATGCACTTATATATACCACCAAATGTAAAATAGATAGCTAGGGGGAAGCAGCCACATAGCACAGGGAGATTAGCTCGGTGCTTTGTGACCACCCAGAGGGGTGGGATAGGGAGTGTGGGAGGCAGACACAAGAGGGAGGAGATATGGGGATATATGTATATGTATAGCTGATTCACTTTGTTATAAAGCAGAAACTAACACACCACTGTAAAGCAATTATACTCCAATAAAGATGTTTTTAAAAATGAATAATTAGAGTAACACCAAGAAGACTAAATTTAAAGATGAGCCGAGGTCTCTAAAAATGTTTCAGGATAATATAAAGGGGTGTTTTCTTAACTATGTTGAAAACAAGCACTGACATTACTACCATTGAGACTGCAAATTTGTGCAAATTTTCTGAACGGGAATTGAGTAGCAAAAGAATTTAAATATTGATGCAATTCAACTTCCATTCATGATATAATTTTTACCAAAGTGGGTATAGAGGGAACATATCTCAACATAATAAAAGCCATTTATGACAAACCCACAGCCAATATAATACTCAACAGTGAAAAAGCTGTAAGTCTTCCTGCTAAAATCTGGAACAAGGCAAGTACGCCCACTCTCACTACTTCTATTCAACGTTGTATTGGAAGTCCTAGCCACATAAGTCAGGCAAGAAAAAGAAATAAAAGGTATCCAAATTGGAAAGGAAGAGGTAAAGCTGTCATTATATGCAGATGACATTATACTACATATAGAAAACCGTTAAGACTCCATACAAAAAATACTAGGACTGATAAAGGAATTCAGCAGGGTGACAGGATATACAATCAATCAACAGAAAGCTGTAGCATTTCTTTACACTAACAATTAAAGAGAAAGTAAAAAGAAAATCTCTTTTAAAATCACATCAAAAAAAATAAAATACTTAGGAATAAACTTAACCAAGGAGGTGAAAGACATACGCTGAGAAATGTAAAATGTTGATAAAGGAAACTAAAGATGATTCAAAGAATGGAAAGTTATCCTGTGTTCTTGGATTGGAAAAATTAATATTGTTAAAATGGCCACACTACCTAAAGCAATCTACAGATTTAGTGCAATCCCTGTGAAATTACTCATGACATTTTCCAAAGAACTAGAACAAATAATCCTAAACTTTATATGGAACCGCAAAAGACCCACAATTGCCAAAGCAATCCTGAAGAAAAAGAACAAAGCTAGAGGCAGAAACCTCCCAGACTACAGACAATATTATAATCTACAGCAATCAAAACAGCGTGGTTTTGGCACAAAAACAGGCATATAGGTCAATGGAACAGAAGAGGGAGTTCAGAAATAAACCCACACACCTATGGTCAACTAATCCTCGCCAAAGGAGGAAAGAATATACAATGGAGAAAAGACAGTCTCTTCAGCAAGTGGTGTTGGGAAAGCTGGACAGCTGCATGTAAACTGATAAAGTTAGAACACTCCTTCTCACCATACACAAAAATAAACTAAAAATGGCTTAAAGACTTAAATATAAGACATGACACCATAAAACTCCTACAAGAGAACATAAGGGAAAACATTCCCAGACATAAATCGTACCAATTTTTTCTTAGGTCAGTCTCTTAAGGCAATAGAAATAAAAGCAAAAATAAACAAATGGGACCTAATTAAACTTAAAAGCTTTTGCACAGCAAAGGAAACAATAAACAAAGTGAAAAGACAACTTACGAACTGGGAGAAAATATTTGCAAACAACGCAACTGACAAGGGCTTAATTTCCAAAATATACAAATAGCTCATACAACTCAACAACAACAAAAAAACAACCCAATCAAAAAATGGGCAGAAGACCTAAATAGACATTTCTCCAAAGAAGACATACAGATGGCCAATGGGCACATGAAAAGATGCTCCATATCACTAATTATTAGAGAAATGCAAATCAAAACTACAATGAGGTACCACCTCACACTAATCAGAATGGCCATCATCAGAAAGCCTGCAAATAACAAATGCTGGAGAAGGTGTGGAGAAACGGGAAACCTCCTGCACTCTTGATGGGAATGTAAGTTGTGCAGCCACTTTGGAGAACAGTATGGAGGTTCCTTTAAAAACTACAAACAGAATTATCATATGATCCTGCAATCCCACTCCTGAGCATATATCCGGAGAAAACTCTATTTCAAAAAGATACATGCACCCCTATGTTCAGAGCAGCACTATTTACAACAGCCACGAAATGGAAGCAACCTAAGTGTCCATCAACAGATGAATGGATAAAGAAGATGTGGTAATATATACAATGGAATATTATTCAGCCATAAAAAGGAATGAAATAATGTTGTTTGCAGCAACATCAATGAATCTACAGATTATCATACTAAGTGAAGTAAGCCAGAAAGAGAAAGACAAATATCATATGATGTCACTTTTATATGGAATCTAAAAAATGATAAAAATGAACTTATTTACAAAACAGAAATGACTCACAGACATAGAAGGCTGACTTACAGTTACTACACGGGGGGAGGGATAAATTAAATTTTGGGGGTTAACAGATACACACTACTGTAATACACACTACTATATATAAAATAGATAACCAACAAGAACATACTGTATAGCACAGGGAACCAAATTCAATATTCTGTAATAACCTGTAATGTAAAAGAATCTTAAGAAGAATATATACATGTGTGTATATAAAACACTTTGCTGTATACTAGAAATTAACACACTTTAAATCAACTATACTTCAATTAAAAATTCATTAATTTTTAAGAAATTAAAATATTCATCCCTTTGGAACCAGCAATTCTACTTATAGAAGTTTTCCCTAAGGGGAAAATAAATCAGTAATGAGTAAAAACTATTCATATAATAGAATATATTTATTTCAGTGTTATTTATGTTTAAAAAAGAGAGAAAAGCAGAATTTCCAAAATTAGCACTATGAATTGAAAATTATGGTATGTAAGAGTAAGCAAGAGTTGTTAAAATCCTATCCCATCAAATGCTCTGTAACATTTCCTTCATGACGTATGTTGACAGGTGAAAGCAACTGGCTATAAATTGTATGTGCATTATAAAAATAATAACTAGTGTAATGACAGAAGAGGTCATTAGAACCAGCCCTTCTGCTGGAGACTTAAAAAATGACATTTTGTGTGTGTGTGTGCACACACACACACACCCATACACATATTTATATACCTTTCAGTAGAATAAATATAAATGTAAATAAAGGGGAGGGGGGTATTAAATTAAGGAAGAATTGAAAAGCAAGAATCCAGGGGAGGACAAAAACCTAGGGAGCAGACACTCCCTGAGGGTTTCTGTGAGAATCTGACTGCAGGTTATCAGGGAAAGGATTGGAAGTTAGTGTCTCTACAGGGTTTGCTCCTAGTGACACCCTTGCTTTAGGTTAGGATCCAAAACACCATCACACTAGGAATAAAGGTAAACTAGAAGGAGACAGTCCTCTCAGGGCTGAAATTCAACTTTAAATTTTCTAAATCCCTGAATGTAACTCCAGGTGATCCTGGAGTGCTAGTGTCCCAGGTCCCTGGTAAAATCAAACACAAATCCTATCTCAAAAAAGATAATGTCAATCTAGGTATCTGCACAGAATAAAATAAAAAATAACTATAAACATGGAGACACAAATCAAAAATAAAAGAAAATCAATAGAAAAATAGACAACAAAAAAAGACACACAAGTGCATCAGATATTATCAGACACATATTGTTAAATAATTATGTTGAGTCTCAAGAAGATAAAAGACAAAATGCAGAATTTCAATACAAAACTGTAAACAATAAAAAACAGAAATTCTAGAACTGATAAATAAAATAACCAAAATTAAACTATACAACAGATGTATTTGATGATAAATTAGAAACAGTTGAATAGAGAATTAGTGCATTTGAAGAGACATCAAAAGAAACGATCTAGAATGTAACAGAGTCAAGAGGATGGCTGATACTGCAGAGAGAATAAGAGACAAAGGACACAGTGAAAAACTATAACATATGTGTAAATAGACTGACAGAAAAAATGGAAAACAGAGAAAGAATAACATTGAAGTATCATTTGAAGAGAGGTTCTGGCTGATGACATTGTGAAATGAGAGAAGGGGACTTCCCTGGTGGCTCAGTGGTTAAGAATCCGCCTGCCAATGCAGGGGACATGGGATCAAGCCCTGGTCAGGAAGATCCCATATGCTGTGGATCAACTAAGCCCGTGTGCTTCAACTACGGAGCCTGCGCTCTAGAGCCTGTGAGCCACAACTACCAAGCCTGCGTGCTGCAATTACTGAAGACCACGTGCCTAGAGCCCGTGCTCCACAACAAGAGAAGCCATTGCAATGAGAAGCCTGCACACCGCAATGAAGAGTAGCCCCCGCTCGCCGCAACTAGAGAAACCCTGCACAGAGCAACAAAGGCCCAACGCAGCCAAAATTAAATAAATAAATAAATATTTTAAAAAATTAATATAAAATGAGAGAAGGCATTCAAATCACTGATTTAAGAAACCCTATGAAGCCTAAGAGAATAAATGTAAGACAACCACACATAGGTGCATATAACAAAACTTTTGGATAAAATGGTAAAAATAAAATTTTAAAAGCAGCCACAAAAAAAATAGATCAATGACAAAAAGCAGTAAATGGACTATTTTTGTTAAGGAGTCAGTATCATTGGAAGCTATAAGATTCTAGAATGGTCTTTTTAAAATGCTGTAACAGGGGATCAGTCAAGGTAGCAGAGAACAGGATGTGGAACTCACCTCCCCTGATGAACACATCAAAGACACATCTACATGTGGAACAAATCTCACTGAAAACTAACTGGAAACTGGCAGAAGGACCACTGTACAACCAAGACTGTAAAAAAGATACACATGCAATCGTATAGGAAGGGAAGGAGAGCAATTGGGTTGGGACCTGTGCCTGGGAGGGGACTCAGGAGAAGGGAGATTATATGAGCAGAAATCTTCCCTGGGGGTGAGCAGCTTAAGCCACAGATTGGGGGTCCCAGTACTGGTGTCTGATGCGGGGAAGGTGAGCCCCCCTGGCTGGTTGGAGGACGGCCAGGACTATAATAGGAGGGCTGAGGGAAGCCTGGACTCCACTTGTGAGGAACACGAGTACTGGAAGTGCGCCCCCAAGGCAGAGAGGTCTGTCTAGTGGCTGCTGGTTTTCCCTTGACCATCCTGCAGAGCTCCCCAGCCCCAGCTGAAGGAACACTCCAGCCCCGCTCAATCCACGTAACACTGTAGGACTGGATCTGGGGTGGACATGACTGTGGAAAGGACGCTAACATGGGACAGAGAGGGACCCCGGTGTCAGGACAGAGTCCGGGTGGGGCAGCAGTGACCACTGTTGCAGCTTACTCAAGCAGAGCCTCAGAAGCAGCCCAGATTCTGATGGCGGCCGCTTCATCACACCTCGCCCCCAATACACTCTGAGAGTCCACACTACCCCAGCCGCCCTGCGACGTGGCTCCGCACCAGTGTTGGAGTGGCAGAGGCTGGGGAAGGGGATTGGCTGTGAGGGGAAAGGGGACTTGCTCCCGAGGCAGTGTCTGAGCAGAGTGGGCACACAAATACAGATGCCTGCACAGGCAGCACATTGCAGACAGCTAGGAGCCAAGGGCCTGCACGGGCCCCACTTGCTTCAGCACACCCCGCTCTGGGGCAAGGGTTCTGGCGCTGGGAGAGGGAAAAACACAGACTTAAAGGAAACAGCCAGCTCAGGGCCAACATTCAGGGGGTCTGCTCTGGCAACTTGGAATCAGACCCTGCACCCAATAGGGTGGTGACGGCCATTGAGCAGAAAGGAAGTCCCAGCATACACCCGGCTTCAGCTCTAGCACCTCCATTTCCAACCCCACCTGCTACACCAAGGTAAGAGCTGCCAGCACACCCTGAGGAAAGACCTGGCTTGCATCCATGTCAAATCCAGCTCTCCCTCCAAAGGCATGGGGCACACGGAGTCTGTACAGGGATATTCCCACATGGGAACATCCCTTCAAGATGACAACAGGTAACAGTTTTACCTAAATTCATAGAGAAAGTTAAGCAAAATGAAAAGGCAGAGGAACTGCTCTCAACTGAATGAGCAAGAGAAAACCCCTGAAAAAATAAATAATGAAACAGAAATAAACAATTTACCAGGTAAAATATGCAAAGCGTTGGTAATACCAATGTTAACTGAATTAGGGAAAAGAATAGAGCAACACAATGA
This sequence comes from Balaenoptera ricei, assembly GCF_028023285.1. NCBI lineage: Eukaryota > Metazoa > Chordata > Mammalia > Artiodactyla > Balaenopteridae > Balaenoptera > Balaenoptera ricei. The sequence goes on from NC_082654.1 coordinate 93,704,216, forward strand.
AAACTTTAACAAGGAGCTAGAAAACATCAAAGAGACCCAATCAGAAATAAAGAATTCAACAGGTGAAATTAAAAAAAAAAAAAACACTAGAAGGAATGAAAGGCAGACTAGGTGATACAGAAGAATGCATAAGTTATCTGGAAGATAAAATAATGGAAATCACATAATCAGAACAACAATCAGAAAAGCAAATTTTAAAAAATGAAAACAGTTTAAGAGATTTCTGGGATAACAATAAGAATACCAATATTCACATTATATGGGTTCCAGAAGGAGGAAAGAGAGAAAAGGAGATTAAAAAATGTATTTGAGGAAATTATGCTGAAAACTTCCCAAATCTGAACAAGGAAATAGATGTCCAGGTACAGGAAGCATAGAGGGTCCCAAACACAATGAACCCAAACAGACCCACAATAAGACATATCAAAATTAAAACAGCAAAAATTAAAGAGAGAATTCTAAAGGCAGCAAGAGAAAAACAGAAACACATACAACGGAACCCCATAAGACTATCAGCTGATTTATCTGCAGAAATGTTACAGGCCAGAAGGGAGTGGCATAATGCATTTAAAGTGCTAAAAGGGAAAAACCTGGAACCTAGGATACTCTACCTAGCAAGATTATCATGAAGGAGAGAGAAAGAATTACTCAGACAAGCAAAAACTAAGAGTTCATCAATATTAAACCTACTCTAAAAAAAAGACAGTGTCTTATCTAAGTAGAAAAAAAGGAAGAATCTATAGGAAAGGGAAACTCCAACTAGGAGAGGCAAATATATAGTAAGAACTGAGGATCAACCACTTAAAGCAAGTATAAAAATTAAAAGAAAAATGCAGGGAATGTGGGTTCGAGTCCTGGTCCAGGAAGATCCCACATACCATAGAGCAGCTAAGCCTGTGCACCACAGCTACTGAGCCCACGCTCTAGAGCCACGAGCCACAACTACTGAAGCCCATGCGCCTAAAGCCTGTGCTCCACAACAAAGAGAAGCCACTACAATGAGCAGCCCACCCACCGCAATGAAGAGTAGCCCCCGCTCACCACAACTAGAGAAAGCCTGCACACAGCAATGAAGACCCAATGCAGCCAAAAATAAATAAATAAATTTATTTTTTTTTAAAAAGACAAAAGGTTGAAAAATCAATAAGTTAAATATCCATCTCAAGAATTTAGAAGGGAAAAACTCCCAGCAATATAGTCCAAAGACAGAAGGAAGGAAATAGATAAAAGTACTAATAAAATAACCCCAAAAGAAGTGCTCTAAAAAAGTTAATAAAATTGAAAACCTCTGACAAGTATTTTCAAGGAAAAATACAATTAGCCAATGTTAGAAATGAAAAAGAACCCGCATTCCTACAGATAGTAAAAACTGTTAAGTAAATATTAAAAGGACTTTATACCAAACATTTAAAAATATTAGATGAAATGAATAAATTCTTTTAAAAAATACAACTTACCAAAATTGACAAACAAAATAGAATAATGTGAATCATCCCATAACTGAAATTAAGCTAAAAATTTAAAAACTGTCTCATAAGGAACACTCCAGATTCAGGTGGCTAGAAGGACAAATTTTGCCTATACCCTTGAGGAAGAAATAACATCAATCTTACACAAATTCTTCCAAAGAATAGAAAAAGAGAGAACACTCCCCAACTTATTAGACCAACAAAACAGAGTTAGCAAAATCTAAAAGGACATAATGAGAAAGGAAAAATACAGACCAAGCACCTTCCTGAACATGGATGAAAAAAATCTAAAACATAATAATAGCAAGCAGAATTCAGTTTGGAACATTAAAAGAATGATATATCACAATCTGGGTTGATTCCAGGAAAATAAAGTAGGCTTAACATTTAAAATTAAATCCATGTAATATTCCATATTAATAAAATAAAGGAGAAACAAGTATTCTCAGTAGAGACAATAAGAAAAGCATTTGATAAAAGGTATTGCCCATTTATGACAGAAACTCTCAGGAACCTAGGAATACAGTCATCCTGTGTTCCAGGAACCCCATAGATACCAAAATCTGCAGATGCTCAAGTCCCTTACATAAAATAGTGCAGGATTTGCATATAACCTATGCACATCCTCCCATATACATAAATCATCTCTAGATTACTTACAATACCTGATACAATATAAATGTTATGTAAGTAGCTGTAAATACAATTTAAATGCCATGTAAATATTTGCTAGCATTCAGCAAATTCAGGTTTTGCTTTTTGTAACCTTCTAGAATTTTTTTCCAAGTATTGATATTTTTGATCCACGGATTCAACCAACTGTGGATGCAGAAGCCACAGATATGGAGAGCTGATTATAGAAGACAACTTGCTTAATCTGAGAAAAAGGAGAAATGTTGGTCCTTGTAAATTGGAGAATAAGGAAACAATGCAACTATCACCACTCCTTCTATTTAACAATTATTCCTATTCAGTCTAGAAGCTGTTGAACAAACAAGACAAACAAATAAGAGATTGGGGAAGAAATAAAACTGCCGTTATTCATGATGACATGATTGTATACATAAACATTTTTAAAAGGACAGATAAACTATTAGAAATAATAGATTTTGCATGGTTGCTGAATACAAAATCAACATACAAAAATCAATTGTTTTCTCCATCCACAAACACACAAATAAACCGTTAAAGATGCTTTTAAAAATACTTTTAAGATACTGGCATAGAAATAGACACACAGACCAACAGAACTGATTAGAGAGCCCAGAATTAAACCTCCACATATACAGTCAACTCACATTTTCATAAGGACGCTAGGAACATGCAGTGGAGAAATGATAGTGTCTTCAAAAATGGTGCTGGGAAAACTGGATAAACACATGCAGAAGATAAAACTGCATCCCTATCTTATGCCACTCAGAAAAATTAACTCAAAAATGAATCAGAGGAGATATGGGGATAGATATATATGTATAGCTGATTCACTTTGTTATAAAGCAGAAACTAACACATCATTGTAAAGCAATTATACTCTAATAAAGATGTTTAAAAAAAATGAATCAAAGACTTAAACATTAAGACCTGAAACCATAAAACTCCTAGAAGAAAACATAGGGAGGAAACTCCTCAACATTGGTCTTGGCAATGATTCTATAGATATGACACCAAAAGCACAAACAAAAAATGAAAAAAATTCAACCAGTGGAACTACATCAAACTTAAAAGCTTTTGCAGAGCAAAAGATACAATCAACAAAATGAAAAGGCAACCTACAGAATGGGAGAAAATTTTTGCAAATCATGTATCAGATAAGGGGTTAATATCCAAAATTTATAAAGAACTCATACAACTTAATAACAACAACGAAAAAACCCCAAACAATCCAATTTTTAAAATGGGCACAAGAGCTAAATACACTTTTTCCCAAAGAAGATATCCAAATGGCCAAAGGTACATGAGAAGGTGTTCAACATCACTAATCATCAGGGAAATGTAACTCAAAACCACAATGAGACAGCACCTCACACCTGTAAGAATGGTGATCATCAAGACCGGCAAGAGAGAAGTGATAGTTATCATACGATATTTGTCTTTCTCTGTCTGACTAACTTCACTCAGTATGACAATCTCTAGGCCCATCCATGTTGCTGCAAATGGCATTATTTCGTTCTTTTTTATGGCTCAGTAATATTCCATTGTATATATGTACCACATCTCCTTTATCCATTCCTCTGTTGATGGACACATTTACAAAACAGAAATAGAGTCACAGATGTAAAAGACAAACTTACGGTTACCAGGGGGAAAGGGGGGGAGGGACACATTAGGAGATTGGGATTGACATATACACACTACTATATATAAAAATAGATAACTAATAAGGACCTACTGTATAGAACAGGGAACCCTAATCAATACTCTGTAATGACCTATATGGGAAAAAATCTAAAAAAGAGTAGATATATGTATGTATAACTGATTCACTTTGCTGTACAGCAGATACTAACACAACACTGTAAATCAACTATATTCCAATAAAAATTTTTTTAATTAAAAACTTTAAAAAACATTAAAGAAGAGATAAGTGTTGGAGAGTCTGTGGAGAAAAGGGAACCCTCCTGCACTGCTGGTGGGAATGTAAATTGGTGCAGCCACTGTGGAGAACAGTATGGAGGTTCCTCAAAAAAATTAAAAATAGAGCTACCATATGATCCAGCAATTCCACTTTTGGATATTTATTAGAAGAAAGTGAAAACACTAATTCAAAAAGATATATGTACTCCCATATTCACTGCAGCATTTTTTATCATAGTCAAGATATGGAAACAACCTAAATGTCCATTGACGGATGAATGGATAAAGAAGGTGTGATCTATTTATAAAATGGAATATTCAGCCATTAAAAAAAAAGGAATAAAACCTTGACATTTAAGACAACACTGATGGACCATTATGCTAAGGAAATAAGTCAGACAGAGAAGGACAAATACCATATTATCTCACTTACACGTGGAATTAAAAAAAAACAACAACAACAAAAAAAAACAAGCTCATAGATACAGAGAACAGATGGGTAGGTACCAGAGGTGGGGGGTGAAAGGTGGGCAAAATGGGTGAAGGTGGTCAAAAGGTACAAACTTCCAGTTATAAAATAAGTGACTGCAGTTAACAGATCTTAAAAGTTCTCACCACAAGAAAAAAAGAAATCTGTAAGTATGTATGCTGACAGATGTTAAGCAGAATTATTGTGGTGATCATTTCACAATATATACAAATATCAAAGCATTATGTTGTACACCTGAAACTAATATAATGAATTATATGTCAATTAAAACTCAATTTTAAAAAAACCTTCAGAGAAAATAAAAATGATGTAGGTATACATAAACAAATTTGTCATGTTTGTGGATTTGAAATCTGTTATTTCACTTTTCTCCAAACTGATAGTTAAATTTATTGAAATTCTAATCAACATCTGAAGTGTGAAAGTGCGTTTTATTGGGATATGATAAACTGATTCTAAAATGTATATTCAAAAGGACCTAAAATGGCCAAGATAATATTTAAAAAATCAAAGTGGAAAGAGCTACTATTCCAGATATCAAGACATTACAATGCAACAATAATTAAGCACTCTGACATTTGTACAAGGAAACACAAATATACAGTGGAATAGAGAGCCACTTAGCAGACTCTCACCCACACAGACAGATAATAAAATATGAACTCTACCTCACAAACATACGTTCCAGGATGATTACAGATCTAACTAGAAAAGACAAAACAACAAAACTTCTGAAGATAACAGAAGAGGATATCTTGCTGCTTGCAGAGTAGGCAAAGACTTTTTTTTTTTTTTTTTTTTTGGCAAAGACTTTTAAACAGAACACCCAACACACAAGCTATAGAGGAAGAGATGGATAATTGAGACTACATTAAAAGTAATCATCAGAAGACACTGTGAAGAAAGTAAAAGCTTAATTTACCAAGGGTCTGAAACCATAACTAAGAGACACTACAGCCACTAAGAAAAATACAATCAACCCATAGAAAAATGAGCAAGATACCTCAAAGGAGAACACACAAATAAACATAAGAAAAAGTTATCAACCACATGAATAATCAGAGAAAAATAAACTAAAACCACAGTGACATAACATTACACCTCCATCAGAATGGTTAAAGTCATACAAAAAATAAAAGAGTGACAGTACCAAAGTTGCCAAGAATGTAGAACAATGGGAATTCTCATATACTGCTGATGGAACTGTAAATTGATAGAACCACTTATGAAAACCATTTTGCCATATCTCATAAAGCCGGATACATGCATACCTACTCCTAGGTATATACCCAACAGAAATGTACAAGAATGTTCATAACAGCATTATTTGAAATCACTCCAACAATAAAACAGGTATGTTCATAAACAGCAGAGCAGCTAGGTAAAAGATGAAGTCTTCACACAGTGGGGAACCACACAAAAATGAAAACAAACGACAACTTCACTTAATGTGAGCAAAAGCAGCAGACACAGAAGAATGTGTACTGTAGGATATTTATATCAAAGTTGCAGAAACAGGTAAAATTAAACCACAGTGTTTCAGGACTGATACTATGGTAGTAAAATCATTAGGAAAAGTTGGTTGTGGTTCCCATACAAGCCAACATTAGTTACCTGTGACAGCAAGGAATGGGCATGAGAGGAGTTTTCTGTGATGCTGTCAATGTTTTATCTACTTATTTATTTTGCCTTTCAGTAACTTTATTAAAAGCTAGATCCCTTAGTACGAAAACGTAACGATAATTGGTTAGGTTACCTACACTGATGTATTCAAAATATTGAAATCTATCATCCTTTTGAGAAAGTGAAAAGTTTACCCATAAAACATCGTTTACAAAAGTATAAGATACACTGTGGTTCTTCGGTTTATTTTCCAGGGCATATCTACCCATAACTTTATGTCAAAATTGGGTACAGCCATCCTGGATAGACCCAGGCTACACATTGAACAAAGTAACCCCTAACGCTGCAGATCTCCTTAGATTCACTGACTTACCAGAAAATCCCGACCTCAGGAACCTCATAGTTATAAAGATGCCCACTTACTTTTAATACTTTCTTTTGGCACAGTGGGGACAATATAATTTTGTATACTCTCTTCCTTTTAAGCAACATTCTAAATTAGAAGCAATGACAGTTTTTTGTTTGTTTTTTTTTAAATATTTATTTATTTGGCTGCGCCACACGGGATCTTCGTTGCCACGTGCGGGATCTTCATTGCAGCATGTGAGATCTTTAGCTGTGGCATGCGGGATCCAGTTCCCCAACCAGAGGTCGAACCAGGGCCCCCTGCACTGGGAGCACAGAGTCTTAGCCACTGGACCACCAGGGAAGTCCCAATGACAGTTTTATAAAAACAGTCCTTAGTAAAAACTTCTGCAGTGTTAAATCAAGCAAGTTTTTGGAGTGATGCTAAAAGTAATTTGAGTTACTAATACAATAAAAGTTAATTTCACCAGTGGGGCTAGATTAAGGCAGTAGACCCTGTATAAAAATTTTTTATCATGGCTATAAACATCACCTGTTTTCTAGAAAAAATATTAAAGATAACTTAATATGCCAAAATGACTAGGTCTGTAGTTGTGCTTTATATAAAATGCCCTCAAATTGAAATGTAATTCCCCTGTATCAGTAAAGTCCACATCTCTGGATTGTCTATTACTTGCACTACAGTGTCAAGAAACCATTTTCACTGCCTACAATACTGACCCTTGTTATGCCTTAACAGTGCATTTGCAAAATGTTGGTTTTGATGTAAACCTTATAATTTAAAATTTACAGTAAGTTACCATTTTTTTAACGTTTTTATTGGAGTATAATTGCTTTACAATGGTGTGTTAGTTTCTGCTTTAACAAAGTGAATCAGTTATACATATACATATATCCCCATATCTCTTCCCTCTTGCGTCTCCCTCCCTCCCACCCTCCCTATCCCACCCTTCTAGCTGGTCACATAACACTGAGCTGATCTCCCTGTGCTATGCGACTGCTTCCCATTAGCTACTTATTTTACATTTGGTAGTGTATATATGTCCATATATATACTACCACTCTCTCACTTTGTCCCAGGTTACCCTTCCCCTGCCCCGTGTCTTCAAGTCCATTCTCTAGTAGGTCTGCATCTTTATTCCCATCTTGCCCCTAGGTTCTTCATGACCTTTATTTTTTTTAGATTCCATATATATGTGTTAGCATACGGTATTTGTTTTTCTCTTTCTGACTTACTTCACTCTGTATGACAGACTCTAGGTCCAGCCACCTCACTACAAATAAGCTCAATTTTGTTCCTTTTTATGGCTGAGCGATATTCCATTGTATATATGTGCCACATCTTCTTTATCCATTCATCTGATGATGGACACTTAGGTTGCTTCCATGTCCTGGCTATTGTAAATAGAGCTGCAGTGAACATTGTGGTACATGACTCTTTTTGAATTATGGTTTTCTCAGCATATATGCCCAGTAGTGGGATACCACCTAAATACAATATATTGATCCAATGTAGAATGTTCTATTTCTTGACCTGGGCAGTAATTACACAGGTGATCAATCTGTATTAAATCTTGAGCCATACATCTGTACTTTTCTATATGTATACTGTATTTCCCATTATAAAGGCTAAAAAAATAAAGTTGAATCACATTGACACATATGTTTAAACAGACCAAATATATGTGGGTCTCTTTCTAGATACACTGTTCTGTTCCACTGATCTCTGTCTGCATGTCTGTCCTTATGTCTGTACCACACTGTCTTAATAAACGTAGCTTTACCATCAGTCTTGTAATCAGGTAGTGTTTGTAAGTCGACCAGCTTTGTTGGTCTTGTCCAGAACTATTTTATCTATCCTAGTTCCTCTGCACTTCAATACATATTTTAGAATCAGCTGTTAATGTCTACAAAATGCCTGCTGGGATTTTTAATGGGATTGTGTTGAATTCCTGGCATTTTAATGGTGTGGTGGCAGGGCCCCCAGCTACTTAGTTCTTTACAGATCTTATATATATTCCATTAAATTTATCTCTACATATTTCATGTTTTTCATGCTATTTTTTTTTTCATGCTATTTTTAAAAGTACTGTTTTCGCCTCTTTATTTTCTAATTGTTTGTTGCTAGTACATGGAAATACAATTGATGTTCATAAGTTCCCCTTAGCCTCATGAACCATTTAAATTCACATATTAGTGATAAAGCCTATTTAATATAGTCATTGGAATTTTCTACATAAACAATCATGTCACCTGCACAGAAAGTTTTACTTCTCTCTAGTCTTTTTTTAAATAGTTCTTTTTTTAAAACATCTTTATTGTAATATATTTGCTTTACAATGGTGTGTTAGTTTCTGCTTTATAACAAAGTGAATCAACTATACGTATACATATACCCCCATATCCCCTCCCTCTTGCATCTTACTCTCACCCTCCCGATTCCACCCCTCTAGGTGGTCACAAAGCACCGAGCTGATCTCCCTGTGCTATGTGGCTGCTTCCCACTAACTATTTATTTTACATTTGGTAATGTGGCTGCTTCCCACTAACTATTTATTTTACATTTGGTAATGTATATATGTCCATGCCACTCTCTCACTTCGTCCCAGCTTACCCTTCCCCATCCCCATGTCCTCAAGTCCATTCTCTACATCTGTGTCTTTATTCCTGTCCTGCCTCTAGGTTCTTCAGAACCTTTTTTTTTTAGATTCCATCATACACTTTTCTCTTTTATGCCTTGACTGATTTTCAAATGTTCAACCAACCCTGCATTCCTCTTTATATATTGCTGGATTAAATTTGTAAATATTTTGTTAAGGAATCTCCTGTTTATTTTCATCAGGGACACCATCTACAGTTTCCTAATGACTCTGTCTGGTACTGGTATCAATTTTAGTCTGATAAAGTACAATGGTATTCACTTCTCCTCTATTTTTTGAAAGAGGTTATGTAGGACTGGTATTATCTTCTTTGAAAGTTTGGGGAAATTCACCATTGAAGCCACGGCAACCCAGGGTGTTCTTTGTTTTGCTAACAAGCTTGTTTTATTAATGACAAAAAAAAATCAGAAAGGAACAGGGAGTGCAAACTTAAAACAATGCTAAAACAGCTGTGCATGTGTATACATACATGGATGCAAATAATTCTTATTCACTGAGATGGTTTGAAAAATTTGTAAGAGCTCAAGAGAAAGTAAAAATATCCAAACTGCCATGACCTTGGGCGTTTATTAATTTCCTCTCTCAGTGAGCATGTATTATTTGTAACTAGAAACAAAACCAACAAATAGCAGTCAGAGCTCTCAATAAATTAAAGGGGATCTCCTCACACTCTGTTCTGAGCCTGTAGGGATGATGTAGAGGGGCTTTCTGACTTGGCTATGAGTTTACAGCAAAGTATGTATCACTGTGAAGATTCTATTAGTTGGTTTCACTAGTCTTCCACTTCTCACACAGCCAGGGCAGAGTAACACCTGACTTTTAAGAGGGTGAGAAATACCAATTTGAACTTCACGACCAGAAAAAAAGAGATGTGATGGTTCAGGTTTGTCCAATAGAGAAGACAAAGGAGTTAGAAATAAGGGCCAGGGAAAATTCATGTCGAGCCTGGAAAAATGGAGAGTATCTTCCAAATGACTAGAGGTCATTTAGAAGACGCTAATACAATACATTTCTAATGAGGCCACAGCAACTCACAGCAACCACAACTCAAGTGTATCGAATGGAAGATGGACGTAAAGAGAAATTTCGTAAGGTATATTTAGAAAACCACATGAAAAGTTGAACAAACAGCCCAGCTTCTCAAAATTTCTTATTGAGTCTCCGACTTTATTGTGTCACAAGAATATTCTACCAACAGTAACATAATGCAAATAATTTACATACATTCCCAGAATTAAAGGAAACAAAACAAAGCTATCAAGTTAGGGGGCAACAGTTTTTATAATGACTTTCCTTAAACCTTTTTTGTTGGCTCCAGATAAAATAGTGTGTATGATCTTTTGTAGCACTTGAGCTAATCCCACAGCAAGTAAAGACAGGGAATTGGAAATGTGTAACTGCTGTTTCTGATTAATTTTACAGAGGATGTGGGTGGTCAGACTCAGTTAGTCCAAACACTTAAGAAATCAGTTGGGAAGAAAACATCACATGAGTTCTCCCTGTTGTCAGCAGTAACACGTTGTGTGTGGCTGGGGAGTAGAGGGTATTCACATGAGGACGACAGTAAGACTTGAGATTCCAAAGAATGAATAACAAATACGTTACAGAACATACAAACATGGTATTATGCTCCGTTCTTCAGAGATGTCACATCTGAATTTAAACACTTAAATTACAATTCTTCCACCTGTCATTTTCTCATTTTCTCAAATAGAGACCTTAAGAGAATCTGGATAAAAGAGGGGCTGCATTTGAGGTTCAGAAGAAAGTTGCTTAATAATGAATCAGGCACAGTTACTGGACAGGTGAGCTACTCAGCAGTGCACTGAGAAGAGGGACGGAGCAGGTAGGCGGGACCTTGGAAGATCCTTTTATTATAGTAGGAGGATCAAACTTGGGCAAGGGAAAGCAGATGGAGTTCCCTAATTTTTTAGAAGTATTTGACCTATATTTAGAAGCCCATTTCTATTTAATTTAATATCTGAATTGCTGTTTGACTATGAAGAAATAAATTCACTCAAGCCTAAATGTCTCTTTCCTAATCATATATTAGGGAGGAAACGTGTCTCACGGACCTTACTTGCGTCACTAATAAGAATACATTTATGATATAACAGCAATAATGCTGTGAACATCCCCCAGGGAGGTCAACAGACTTACCCAAGGTCATTGCAAATCCAGAAAAAGAAAGTAAGTTTTCCTATATCCAACTAAGCAGATAAGCTTTCCTGCAGTACACAGAGCCTATACTCTGAGACCCTGAAAAATGATGTTTTTTAAAAAATCCAAGCTGAATACAAACTTGACATTCTGGCTGGATTAAATATGTAACAAAGCTTCTAGTATTACCCAGTGGAAAGAAATTTAAAAACTAATGGAAGAGGTAGGATGCTGTGGCAATTAGCAAGATACTTTTAGAGTTTACAACATTAATTTAAACCTTGGTTCATAGTCTTAATTTTGAAAAATTACTTAATCTCCCTGAACCTCACTTTTTCCTGGGTAAAATGAGGATAGTATGAGATATTATTTGCAAATCACAGAGCTTCAAGCTCTGGTAAATGTTCGATAAATAGTACCAACTGCATTTATTAATAATAGTTAATATTGTAATCATTTACTACTCTCACCTTCAGATGACCCAGACAACAAAGCTATTATTTCTCTCAGTGACTGACACCTCAGGAAAGCACTAACCTAACAATGACTAAGAGAACACCCTTTTAGTGAAGCCACACATGCCCACACATTTCCCACCACTACACACACACTTCAGTTCTCAGAAATAATTAACTGTGAGCAACTACTTTATTCCAGATACACTGGAACATGCTGTAAAGTGATCTACATTTCTACAGCTTCAGAAGATGGTCTCCCCATAAAGTATTAGCTAACAGCACAGCACTGCAGGGGGAACAAGGACCTGTCAGAGTGAACAAAGCAAACTGTTAGGTAAATCCATAGTTTTATAAAGTCCATAGTTACACACCTTCTATGACCAAAAAAAAAAAAAGCTTTAACTTTCATTTTTTGGATTTCAGAAGTACAATTAAGAGTAAATTAACTTCAAATTGAGAATTCTGTTCTTCCACTCTTCCTAAAGCTCTCAAAAGCCTTCTCAAGTAGCAAAATAAATTTTTGTTTGTTTCCAGACCTTATTTTTCCTTCTTTCTTCTCGTCTTTCCCACGTGTTATTGCTCAGACGATTAACAACTGTGTCTGTTCATCCTTGGTGACCCTTACCAACATGCAGATGCTCAAATTCCATCTTTGTGGTCAGAATATTTTGCTTTATCTTTTTGGGAGAAAGATCCCAACACAGCTTTTCTATTTTGCATGAGGCCTTTCCACCACAAAAGTGGATTCCTCTTACCATCCCAGGGTCAAACAGCCTGTCAGTTCTGGCCTGCTCTAATTCAGATATTGGAAGTGTTTTAAAACAAAACAAAACAAAACAAAAAAAAACCCTCCTTTGAGGCAAGTTCATGGCCTGTTTCAGAGATAAGCCTGCCGGGCACCACCTCCCACACCATCACCATGGAGGGAGCCAGGTTCCTGACGCAGCATGGCCTCCCCTGAATGCCTCTGAAAACACAGCATGCACAACACAGATGAATTAAATAGAAACTCCTCTGCAGAGACTTAAATCTTTTGAAAAAGTAATAAATAAATCTGAAGTATCTTAAAATGAAATTTCATAAGCACTGACTGGGTTGGGATTTAAACAAATGCTTCTGACCTGCCTCAAACCAAGCTGAATGCTTCCCTCTGCATGGGCCTTCTTCTCAGTGACACACATTCATAACAATCCCAAGTTCTAGCCACTACTAAAAGAAGGCATCTAATTAGCTTTGACGTGCCAGCATTCAGTTAAATGATGTAACTAAGGAGTCCTTTGGTAAACTAACAAACAGTGAATTGTTCAAAATTTTTGAGAGTATGAATTATTAAAAATTACCTGTTCCATCCAGTCTCCCAAACTAGAAACCTTGGCTTTTGACAACCCTGCACATCCTGAATCCAGTCAGTCGCCAAAACCAATCATCTAAAACTCAGACAGGCCTCTAGAATTAGACTATCATTCACCCCAACCACTTTCATTCTCGGACCTAGTTTGAACGATTTCAATACTCTCTTCCTTGGTCGCCAGTCTCCTGCATCCACCTCCCACCATGCGGTGAGACCTCACCAAAAGCAAAGACAAGCACGCCCATCTCTCACCAGGAAAAACGTTGTAGATCTCCAGTGATTCTGAGATGGAATTCCGGGTCCTGGTCTGGCCTGTGACGGTGCCCTCACGGATAGCCATCTGCCCACACATCTCCTCTCATCCTTCTCAAGTCCCCCTTTGTTCCTGCTGCCCAGGACGTCTCCCCAGTTCCTGGATGTACCAGGATCCATCAGAGCCTCTGGGGCAGAATGAGTTCTTCTCTCAAAGACAGCGCAGCTTTCTACCTGACAAACTCCTACTTAACCTTCCAATGCCGCTTTGAATGCCCGCTCTCTATGGGGGGCTTCTCCCCCTTTCCTTCTCCAGGCAGTGAGTGCATGATCGTCTGTGATTCAGCAGCACGTTTAGCATCTGTATCAGCATTTCCTCTGTGTGAGTGTTGTCTGTGTGCTGCCCTCTCCCCTGCGAGAGCATGAGTTCCCCTAAAACATGAACCATGTACAATTCCAAGGTTGGTATGAATGTTAACATTGACTGAACCCTCTACTGCATGTTAGCTTCATCATGATCTAACACAAAGTACATGAAATTAAAGCCAGGCAACTCCTGGGTTTAAATCATAAGTCCTAGCGCCATCTTCTTCTAGAAACTTAGCTGTGGAGCCTTGTGCTTCCTCACCTGTAAACTAGTAACACAACCAGCTCATGGAGAGGGAGGGGGGGAGGGAGGGGGAACTAAGGAAGATTAAATGAGAAGATACATGAACACTGCCTGGACACGTCCGGGCATGAATATATGTATCAATGATAACAAAGATAAAACAGCCCTGGCACCCACTCTGTGCTGGCATGTGGTCAACAACCTCCCAATATAACCAACTAGTAACAAAGGCCCATGGAGGACACAGAAGCTGACCGATGCCACAGGGTAAGTGCCAGTAAAGCCAAGACTCAAGCCCAGTTGGGGATCTAACCATAAGGTCCGAACATTACTTCACTTACCTAAGTACCTGATAATTTATCTGATCCTCATCAAAATTCCTTTTACCTTCCTTTTATGGATGAAAAAACTGAGCTTCAAATAAATAACTTGCCGCAAATCATACATACAGTTACAGGGTAAACAAGCTAGGATTCAATTCCAGTGTGTCTAAACTCAAAACACTTCAGTCAAAATCTCATGGGCTATTATCAATATAAAAGGTGCAGACATACTATAAAACAGAAGACTGGCATGAACCTCCGGAACAGCACCTGTGTGGCGGTGATTCAAAATGAAGCCAGATTCCCCCTGGTTAAGGTGATCAGGAAACCTTCCTGGAAGGTTTTTAAAAGTATTTAAAAAAATAAAATTTGACATTAAAAAAATGAAAATTATTATTGGAAACCAAAAACTATGTCTGGAGAGCATTCAGGAAAAGGGGGAAATCTGTAAATCAGGGACAGAAAATCACAGGGTCCTCAGGGGACCAGGGGAGGGTCAGAGTGGGGAGGGCAAATGCGGGGGAGCACGGATACCACAAGGGTGTGCACCACATGAGCAGAAAATAAGGCAGACCCGGTCCTGGTGAGAATAAGCCACAACGAGAAGGGGATGGGATGTACGGGGACTGATCCAGGCAAGAGGCCCAGAGCAGACATAGTGGGGGCCCTGGGCTGAGAGGCAGACTTCCCAGGAGCTGAGGGGCACAGATGGGGACCACAGGGCCTCAGTGCAGAGGAGGGCAAGGTTTTACACATGGAAGAAAGCCACAGTCATGCTCTTGAGAAAGGAGGACCACTTGATGACGTTTTGCAAAGGAGTCTGATTTCAGGTAAGTTGAATCTGAGATGCCAGTGGAACACTGAGATCAAGGCTTTCAGCAGGCAGACAGAAACACAATCAGAGCTGCAGGTGTGACTGGAGCTCGGTGTCTGCATGCAGGCCAGTCCGTGGGCACATGCATTTGTGAAGACAAAGAACGGGGGGAAGGAGGGGAGAGAAACTCAAGGACTTGACTTTCTACATTTTAGCAGCAGGAAGAAGAAAGGAGAAAAAATCGTGCTTTGCAGCAAGCAGAGTTTGCAAGAAACACTGTCTAAAACCGCCTCAAATCCTACTAGAAGTTAAGGAAAGTGAATTCTCAAAACTAAGGGAACAGACATATTTTCATAAATATCTGAAATATGTTGATGGGCCTGGAAATTGGATAGTTAAGGACGAAACGGTGGTAGAAAAGTAGAAGCAAGTTTTCCAGAAGTCTTGCAAGAAGAATTAGTCCATATAAGACGAAACTGAGGAAGGTCACATAAAACTGCAAACCTCCCAATAAAATGAGAAAGTGTCCCAGCTCAGAACCAGTGGCTGGACCGTTGCTGAGAAGAAGGAAAGACATTTGATCATGGCTACAGCTGTGATCATCCTCACTCAGAGGCCAGCCACTCTCCAGAGCGCAAACACAACTACACAAAACAGAGGCCTTGACAAGCCATTTCCAAAGACCAAGCACTTATAGTAACGTCACAATCGGGACTTAGAATCAACAAATTTATCGATAGGACCCATGTATCCACAAGGTATCCAGGGAAGATAGTTTATTAGCTTCATCTTACTACATATCACTTATTTTCTGAAGTTATTAACAAAGGAAGCCTCCTGTTAGAACCTGTGCATTTGCCTTAGACCATACTTAAGAGATGCTAACATGTTTGTGTCCATAGACTGTACTGATTCTAAAAGAGATTCAACGGCCTCTGCATGACAGACACAGTCGTCAAGAGGAGGCGTGTCAGAGTTCTACAGACATAGATGGGGACCATTTCCTGCTAATTACAATGCCCAGTCTCCATCTCTCTAAAATAGACATTAATAATAATACCTCCAGGGTGTTATAAAGTGTGTAAGATCAAATGATATGTGTAAAATCATTAGCAAAGTAATGGCTCCACAAATGTTACTGTTATTTGAAGGGTCATGGAACTGGACTTCATTTTACCAGTGAGGTAACACAACTACTAACAGAGCTTAGAAACAAAATCAATTTTCATCCCTTAGCTCAGTGCTCTTTAGTTGGATTTTAATTTCAAAGTATTATTAAATCTCAGTGTGATCTTAATTAAAGTCATGACCCAACAAGATCCTGAGTAGGAGATGCCTACATTGTGTTTGCTTGGTCTTACCTTGTGGAACCTTTGCTCATGCTCAAAGACACCGCTTCTTGCTCATAGCTAAGGAGAACATGGGATGGCCTGGTGTCTCATTTAATCAACGGTAGTTTACTGCTGGGTACAGAAGAGGTTAACCGGTTCCCATGAATACTCTGTGTTCACTACGTCTGATTTGTAGCCCATCACATCTGTAAGCACCCATGATCTTTATATCTTGATATAAGCTCCTTCACAAAGTTTTGTACAAATCTTTAAAAGTGAAAAGAATATTTCAATACAAGTTAATCCTTTAGCTAAAGAAGATAATGGCTTAGCAAATTCAACTTAATGAAAATTGTTTTCTCTAAACGGGAAGGTGTGTTGTTTTAACCAGAAACTCAACTGAAGGGAGTTATCCCAAGCTTTAACTGAAAAAGTGCTGGGTCGGAAGAGTAAAAAAATCCTAGTAACTTCATCAACATCAGCATTCAAAATATTGGATTATTTTCTCTAATATGACTGTAACCTGAACTATATCTATACTTGTTTTCATCTGTTCTTAGAGAAAAAAACTACAGTGACTCTTTTCTTGAGCAATGTAGAAAGCAGCTTACATTTCTCTCCAATTTTAAAAATTTGCTAAATGGGGCTTCCCTGGTGGCGCAGTGGTTGAGAATCTGCCTGCCAATACAGGGGACACGGGTTCGAGCCCTGGTCTGGGAAGATCCCACGTGCCGCAGAGCAACTGGGCCCGTGAGCCACAATTGTTGAGCCTGCGCGTCTGGAGCCTGTGCTCCGCAACAAGTGAGGCCGCAATAGTGAGAGGCCCATGCACCGTGATGAAGAGTGGCCCCCGCTTGCCACAACTAGAGAAAGTCCTCACACAGAAACAAAGACCCAACACAGCCAAAAATAAATAAATAAAATAAATAAAATTTTAAAAAAAATTGCTAAATGAAAGAATATTTTACATTTTAAAAATCAAAAGTACTACAATTAACTTTCCAGTGAATATATTCTGTGGTGCTGAAATTTTAAAACGTCTTCCAGCAACTCTGTAACCTTGGAAATCACAGCTGACCCTTGAACAAGGGTTTGAGCTACACAGGTCCACTTATACTCGGATTTTCTCAATAGTAAATACTGAATCCCAACCAGCTGGTTGAACGGCAGACACGGAGAGCTCACTATAAATTATACACAGCTTGTCTACTGCTCGGAGGGTAGCCCTCAACCCACGTTGTTCAAGGGTCAACTGTAATCCTGTTCTGGGAATTCCCTTTCCATAATTTGAAATCACCAGAAGAGGGCAGAGCTAAGCATGTGCTACTTGGATTCCCTGGGCATGAAATGAGAAGAAACTTGCAAAATGAAGCCGAGTTCTATTTTTGACTGAAATTTAGCACTTCAGTTGCTATATTTGCTGAGCGTAGAGACTTGCCTAGAAGAATTGGCCACCTAATTTCTCTTATGCACAAAAAGGGGAGTAAAACTCAACACTGCAATAGAATAAATGCAGTAGAAATGCCTGGCAATTAACAGAACAAAGACATGGAAGAATCTAACATTTATAGTACCTTGCTCGTTTTATGCATATGCATTTATGTGAAACAATTAAATAGCTTACAAATCAAATCAGAAATAACTTGGTATATGTGATAATGGTAGAGATAAAAATATC
>NC_082654.1:93727574-93780074 GCF_028023285.1 Balaenoptera ricei
GCGCAGCCCGGCCGGGCAGCAGCTGGCCCGAAGCCACTGGGAGCCACCACTGAGTGGGCACGGCCCCTTAGCCCCAGCAAGGCCACCCTTGCCCCCACGCCGCCCGCCGAGCACAGGACCCCGCCCCTGGTGGCTGGCAGGCCCGGGGAAGCGGCCACGGCCCCCGCCCCCGCTCCCGCCCCCGGCCGAGGCGAAACGGCCGGGGGGGGGGGCTTTTCCCGGAGGGAGCTGCGGAGAGACACACGGGCAGACAGCTGGCTGCGGCGCGGCTGGGCTCTGGTGGGCGCGGCCAAGTGCAGGTCGAGGGCCTCGCGGGCCGCACGGCCGGCACCCCGGCCTGCGGCGGAGTCTGGGTCCGGGCCAGCCACCCCGGGAGCGGCTGGGATGCGGCTGCCTTCCAGGGCCGCCTTCTGGCCGCCTGGCCGGCCAGGCAGGCGGAGAGCGCCCCCTCTGGCGCGCTGTGGTGGGAGGGGTCGGAGGTAGGTGGGGCCTGCAGCGGTGCCCGGCGGCGGGGGCGGAGGCGGCGGGCGACTAAAGGAGAGGGCGGAGCGGGAGGCAAAAAGCCTACAGCACCCGGTATTCCCAGGCGGTCTCCCGTCCAAGTACTAACCAGGCCCGACCCTGCTTAGCTTCCGAGATCAGACGAGATCGGGCGCGTTCAGGGTGGTATGGCCATAGACGCAAGAGGGGCCCGCGGAGTGCCTCTTGAGGCCCAGCTTCGCTGGCGCTTGCGCCTTACCGCCATGCCGGCGGCCAGCCCGCCCCGGCAGGGCCCCGCCGCCCGCCCAGGCAGGGGAAGGGCGACCTCGGGTACCGGGGCGGGGGGGGGGGGTGGCGGAGGGGTTGGCGACCTCCCAGCCCAGGGCGGGCGGGACCCACCAAACCGTTCGGCGCTTGGCGCCCTGCCCCAGATCCCGCACGTCGCTCACAGGGACGTGGCCCCGGAGGCTTCAGGGCCCGGGGCCCGCGGGCCCTTGGGCCTCCCCGCTGCCCGCCCACGCGGCGCTAGGCGCAGCCCTGCCGCAGCCCGGGCCGGCCCTCCTGCCCGACGGCAGTCGGCCCTTAACCCACTGGGAGCCACCATTGAGTCACCACGGCCCCTTAGCCCCAGCAAGGCCACCCTTGCCCCCACGCCACCCGCCGAGCACAGGACCCGGCGCCTTGCGGCCGGCCGGCCTGGAGAACCGGCCCCGGCCCCCGCCCCCGCTCCCGCCCCCCGGCCGTGGCGAAACGGCGGCGGGGGGCGGGGGGGAGCTTTTTCCGGAGGGAGCTGTGGAGAGACACACCGGCAGACAGGTGGCTGCGCCGGGGCTGGGCGCGAGTGGGGGCGGCCAGGTGCAGGTCAAGGGGCTCGCGGGCCGGACGGCCGGCACCCGGGCCTGAGGCGGAGTCTGGGTCCGGGCCAGCCACCCCGGGAGCGGCTGGGATGCGGCTGCCTTCCAGGGCCGCCTTCTGGCCGCCTGGCCGGCCAGGCAGGCGGAGAGCGCCCCCTCTGGCGCGCTGTGGTGGGAGGGGTCGGAGGTAGGTGGGGCCTGCAGCGGTGCCCAGCGGCGGGGGCGGAGGCGGCGGGCGACTAAAGGAGAGGGCGGAGCGGGAGGCAAAAAGCCTACAGCACCCGGTATTCCCAGGCGGTCTCCCATCCAAGTACTAACCAGGCCCGACCCTGCTTAGCTTCCGAGATCAGACGAGATCGGGCGCGTTCAGGGTGGTATGGCCATAGACGCAAGAGAGGCCCGCGGAGTGCCTCTTGAGGCCCAGCTTCGCTGGCGCTTGCGCCTTACCGCCATGCCGGCGGCCAGCCCGCCCCGGCAGGGCCCCGCCGCCCGCCCAGGCAGGGGAAGGGCGACCTCGGGTACCGGGGCGGGGGTGGGGGTGGCGGAGGGGTTGGCGACCTCCCAGCCCAGGGCGGGCGGGACCCACCAAACCGTTCGGCGCTTGGCGCCCTGCCCCAGATCCCGCACGTCGCTCACAGGGACGTGGCCCCGGAGGCTTCAGGGCCCGGGGCCCGCGGGCCCTTGGGCCTCCCCGCTGCCCGCCCACGCGGCGCTAGGCGCAGCCCAGCCGCAGCCCGGGCCGGCCCTCCTGCCCGACGGCAGTCGGCCCTTAACCCACTGGGAGCCACCATTGAGTCACCACGGCCCCTTAGCCCCAGCAAGGCCACCCTTGCCCCCACGCCACCCGCCGAGCACAGGACCCGGCGCCTTGCGGCCGGCCGGCCCGGAGAACCGGCCCCGGCCCCCGCCCCCGCTCCCGCCCCCCGGCCGTGGCGAAACGGCGGCGGGGGGAGGGGGGGAGCTTTTTCCGGAGGGAGCTGTGGAGAGACACACCGGCAGACAGGTGGCTGCGCCGGGGCTGGGCGCGAGTGGGGGCGGCCAGGTGCAGGTCAAGGGGCTCGCGGGCCGGACGGCCGGCACCCGGGCCTGAGGCGGAGTCTGGGTCCGGGCCAGCCACCCCGGGAGCGGCTGGGATGCGGCTGCCTTCCAGGGCCGCCTTCTGGCCGCCTGGCCGGCCAGGCAGGCGGAGAGCGCCCCCTCTGGCGCGCTGTGGTGGGAGGGGTCGGAGGTAGGTGGGGCCTGCAGCGGTGCCCGGCGGCGGGGGCGGAGGCGGCGGGCGACTAAAGGAGAGGGCGGAGCGGGAGGCAAAAAGCCTACAGCACCCGGTATTCCCAGGCGGTCTCCCATCCAAGTACTAACCAGGCCCGACCCTGCTTAGCTTCCGAGATCAGACGAGATCGGGCGCGTTCAGGGTGGTATGGCCGTAGACGCAGGAGGGGCCCGCGGGGTGCCTCTTGAGGCCCAGCTTCGCTGGCCCTTGCGCCTTACCGCCATGCCGGCGGCCAGCCCTCTCCGGCAGGGCCCTGCCGCCCGCCCAGGCAGGCGACAGGAGGCCTCGGGGACCCGGGGGTGGCGGAGTGGTGGGCGACCTCGCAGCCCAGGGCGGGCGGGACGCTCCAGGCCCGTCGGCGCTTGGCGCCCCGCCGCAGATCCCGCTCGACGCTCACAGGGACGTGGCCCCGGAGGCTTCAGGGCACGGCGGCCGCGGTCCCTTGGGCATCCCCCCCTGCCCGCCCACGCGGAGTTAGGCGCAGCCCGGCCGGGCAGCAGCTGGCCCGAAGCCACTGGGAGCCACCACTGAGTGGGCACGGCCCCTTAGCCCCAGCAAGGCCACCCTTGCCCCCACGCCGCCCGCCGAGCACAGGACCCCGCCCCTGGTGGCCGGCAGGCCCGGGGAAGCGGCCACGGCCCCCGCCCCGGCTCCCGCCCCCGGCCGAGGCGAAACGGTCGGGGGGGGGGGGGCTTTTCCCGGAGGGAGCTGCGGAGAGACACACGGGCAGACAGCTGGCTGCGGCGCGGCTGGGCTCTGGTGGGCGCGGCCAAGTGCAGGTCGAGGGCCTCGCGGGCCGCACGGCCGGCACCCCGGCCTGCGGCGGAGTCTGGGTCCGGGCCAGCCACCACGGGAGCGGCTGGGGTGCGGCTGCCTTCCAGGGCCGCCTTCTGGCCTCCTGGCCGGCCAGGCAGGCGGGGAGCGCCCCCTCTGGCGCGCTGTGGTGGGAGGGGTCGGAGGTAGGTGGGGCCTGCAGCGGTGCTCGGCGGCGGGGGCGGAGGCGGCGGGCGACTAAAGGAGAGGGCGGAGCGGGAGGCAAAAAGCCTACAGCACCCGGTATTCCCAGGCGGTCTCCCATCCAAGTACTAACCAGGCCCGACCCTGCTTAGCTTCCGAGATCAGACGAGATCGGGCGCGTTCAGGGTGGTATGGCCGTAGACGCAGGAGGGGCCCGCGGGGTGCCTCTTGAGGCCCAGCTTCGCTGGCCCTTGCGCCTTACCGCCATGCCGGCGGCCAGCCCTCTCCGGCAGGGCCCTGCCGCCCGCCCAGGCAGGCGACAGGAGGCCTCGGGGACCCGGGGGTGGCGGAGTGGTGGGCGACCTCGCAGCCCAGGGCGGGCGGGACGCTCCAGGCCCGTCGGCGCTTGGCGCCCCGCCGCAGATCCCGCTCGACGCTCACAGGGACGTGGCCCCGGAGGCTTCAGGGCACGGCGGCCGCGGTCCCTTGGGCATCCCCCCCTGCCCGCCCACGCGGAGTTAGGCGCAGCCCGGCCGGGCAGCAGCTGGCCCGAAGCCACTGGGAGCCACCACTGAGTGGGCACGGCCCCTTAGCCCCAGCAAGGCCACCCTTGCCCCCACGCCGCCCGCCGAGCACAGGACCCCGCCCCTGGTGGCTGGCAGGCCCGGGGAAGCGGCCACGGCCCCCGCCCCCGCTCCCGCCCCCGGCCGAGGCGAAACGGCCGGGGGGGGGGGCTTTTCCCGGAGGGAGCTGCGGAGAGACACACGGGCAGACAGCTGGCTGCGGCGCGGCTGGGCTCTGGTGGGCGCGGCCAAGTGCAGGTCGAGGGCCTCGCGGGCCGCACGGCCGGCACCCCGGCCTGCGGCGGAGTCTGGGTCCGGGCCAGCCACCCCGGGAGCGGCTGGGATGCGGCTGCCTTCCAGGGCCGCCTTCTGGCCGCCTGGCCGGCCAGGCAGGCGGAGAGCGCCCCCTCTGGCGCGCTGTGGTGGGAGGGGTCGGAGGTAGGTGGGGCCTGCAGCGGTGCCCGGCGGCGGGGGCGGAGGCGGCGGGCGACTAAAGGAGAGGGCGGAGCGGGAGGCAAAAAGCCTACAGCACCCGGTATTCCCAGGCGGTCTCCCATCCAAGTACTAACCAGGCCCGACCCTGCTTAGCTTCCGAGATCAGACGAGATCGGGCGCGTTTAGGGTGGTATGGCCATAGACGCAAGAGAGGCCCGCGGAGTGCCTCTTGAGGCCCAGCTTCGCTGGCGCTTGCGCCTTACCGCCATGCCGGCGGCCAGCCCGCCCCGGCAGGGCCCCGCCGCCCGCCCAGGCAGGGGAAGGGCGACCTCGGGTACCGGGGCGGGGGTGGGGGTGGCGGAGGGGTTGGCGACCTCCCAGCCCAGGGCGGGCGGGACCCACCAAACCGTTCGGCGCTTGGCGCCCTGCCCCAGATCCCGCACGTCGCTCACAGGGACGTGGCCCCGGAGGCTTCAGGGCCCGGGGCCCGCGGGCCCTTGGGCCTCCCCGCTGCCCGCCCACGCGGCGCTAGGCGCAGCCCAGCCGCAGCCCGGGCCGGCCCTCCTGCCCGACGGCAGTCGGCCCTTAACCCACTGGGAGCCACCATTGAGTCACCACGGCCCCTTAGCCCCAGCAAGGCCACCCTTGCCCCCACGCCACCCGCCGAGCACAGGACCCGGCGCCTTGCGGCCGGCCGGCCCGGAGAACCGGCCCCGGCCCCCGCCCCCGCTCCCGCCCCCCGGCCGTGGCGAAACGGCGGCGGGGGGAGGGGGGGAGCTTTTTCCGGAGGGAGCTGTGGAGAGACACACCGGCAGACAGGTGGCTGCGCCGGGGCTGGGCGCGAGTGGGGGCGGCCAGGTGCAGGTCAAGGGGCTCGCGGGCCGGACGGCCGGCACCCGGGCCTGAGGCGGAGTCTGGGTCCGGGCCAGCCACCCCGGGAGCGGCTGGGATGCGGCTGCCTTCCAGGGCCGCCTTCTGGCCGCCTGGCCGGCCAGGCAGGCGGAGAGCGCCCCCTCTGGCGCGCTGTGGTGGGAGGGGTCGGAGGTAGGTGGGGCCTGCAGCGGTGCCCGGCGGCGGGGGCGGAGGCGGCGGGCGACTAAAGGAGAGGGCGGAGCGGGAGGCAAAAAGCCTACAGCACCCGGTATTCCCAGGCGGTCTCCCATCCAAGTACTAACCAGGCCCGACCCTGCTTAGCTTCCGAGATCAGACGAGATCGGGCGCGTTCAGGGTGGTATGGCCGTAGACGCAGGAGGGGCCCGCGGGGTGCCTCTTGAGGCCCAGCTTCGCTGGCCCTTGCGCCTTACCGCCATGCCGGCGGCCAGCCCTCTCCGGCAGGGCCCTGCCGCCCGCCCAGGCAGGCGACAGGAGGCCTCGGGGACCCGGGGGTGGCGGAGTGGTGGGCGACCTCGCAGCCCAGGGCGGGCGGGACGCTCCAGGCCCGTCGGCGCTTGGCGCCCCGCCGCAGATCCCGCTCGACGCTCACAGGGACGTGGCCCCGGAGGCTTCAGGGCACGGCGGCCGCGGTCCCTTGGGCATCCCCCCCTGCCCGCCCACGCGGAGTTAGGCGCAGCCCGGCCACGGCCGGGCCGGCCCTCCGGCCGGGCAGCAGCTGGCCCGAAGCCACTGGGAGCCACCACTGAGTGGGCACGGCCCCTTAGCCCCAGCAAGGCCACCCTTGCCCCCACGCCGCCCGCCGAGCACAGGACCCCGCCCCTGGTGGCCGGCAGGCCCGGGGAAGCGGCCACGGCCCCCGCCCCGGCTCCCGCCCCCGGCCGAGGCGAAACGGCCGGGGGGGGGGGGCTTTTCCCGGAGGGAGCTGCGGAGAGACACACGGGCAGACAGCTGGCTGCGGCGCGGCTGGGCTCTGGTGGGCGCGGCCAAGTGCAGGTCGAGGGCCTCGCGGGCCGCACGGCCGGCACCCCGGCCTGCGGCGGAGTCTGGGTCCGGGCCAGCCACCACGGGAGCGGCTGGGGTGCGGCTGCCTTCCAGGGCCGCCTTCTGGCCTCCTGGCCGGCCAGGCAGGCGGGGAGCGCCCCCTCTGGCGCGCTGTGGTGGGAGGGGTCGGAGGTAGGTGGGGCCTGCAGCGGTGCCCGGCGGCGGGGGCGGAGGCGGCGGGCGACTAAAGGAGAGGGCGGAGCGGGAGGCAAAAAGCCTACAGCACCCGGTATTCCCAGGCGGTCTCCCATCCAAGTACTAACCAGGCCCGACCCTGCTTAGCTTCCGAGATCAGACGAGATCGGGCGCGTTCAGGGTGGTATGGCCGTAGACGCAGGAGGGGCCCGCGGGGTGCCTCTTGAGGCCCAGCTTCGCTGGCCCTTGCGCCTTACCGCCATGCCGGCGGCCAGCCCTCTCCGGCAGGGTCCTGCCGCCCGCCCAGGCAGGCGACAGGAGGCCTCGGGGACCCGGGGGTGGCGGAGTGGTGGGCGACCTCGCAGCCCAGGGCGGGCGGGACGCTCCAGGCCCGTCGGCGCTTGGCGCCCCGCCGCAGATCCCGCTCGACGCTCACAGGGACGTGGCCCCGGAGGCTTCAGGGCACGGCGGCCGCGGTCCCTTGGGCAGCCCCCCCTGCCCGCCCACGCGGAGTTAGGCGCAGCCCGGCCGGGCAGCAGCTGGCCCGAAGCCACTGGGAGCCACCACTGAGTGGGCACGGCCCCTTAGCCCCAGCAAGGCCACCCTTGCCCCCACGCCGCCCGCCGAGCACAGGACCCCGCCCCTGGTGGCTGGCAGGCCCGGGGAAGCGGCCACGGCCCCCGCCCCCGCTCCCGCCCCCGGCCGAGGCGAAACGGCCGGGGGGGGGGGCCTTTTCCCGGAGGGAGCTGCGGAGAGACACACGGGCAGACAGCTGGCTGCGGCGCGGCTGGGCTCTGGTGGGCGCGGCCAAGTGCAGGTCGAGGGCCTCGCGGGCCGCACGGCCGGCACCCCGGCCTGCGGCGGAGTCTGGGTCCGGGCCAGCCACCCCGGGAGCGGCTGGGATGCGGCTGCCTTCCAGGGCCGCCTTCTGGCCGCCTGGCCGGCCAGGCAGGCGGAGAGCGCCCCCTCTGGCGCGCTGTGGTGGGAGGGGTCGGAGGTAGGTGGGGCCTGCAGCGGTGCCTGGCGGCGAGGGCGGAGGCGGCGGGCGACTAAAGGAGAGGGCGGAGCGGGAGGCAAAAAGCCTACAGCACCCGGTATTCCCAGGCGGTCTCCCATCCAAGTACTAACCAGGCCCGACCCTGCTTAGCTTCCGAGATCAGACGAGATCGGGCGCGTTCAGGGTGGTATGGCCATAGACGCAAGAGGGGCCCGCGGAGTGCCTCTTGAGGCCCAGCTTCGCTGGCGCTTGCGCCTTACCGCCATGCCGGCGGCCAGCCCGCCCCGGCAGGGCCCCGCCGCCCGCCCAGGCAGGGGAAGGGCGACCTCGGGTACCGGGGCGGGGGGGGGTGGCGGAGGGGTTGGCGACCTCCCAGCCCAGGGCGGGCGGGACCCACCAAACCGTTCGGCGCTTGGCGCCCTGCCCCAGATCCCGCACGTCGCTCACAGGGACGTGGCCCCGGAGGCTTCAGGGCCCGGGGCCCGCGGGCCCTTGGGCCTCCCCGCTGCCCGCCCACGCGGCGCTAGGCGCAGCCCAGCCGCAGCCCGGGCCGGCCCTCCTGCCCGACGGCAGTCGGCCCTTAACCCACTGGGAGCCACCATTGAGTCACCACGGCCCCTTAGCCCCAGCAAGGCCACCCTTGCCCCCACGCCACCCGCCGAGCACAGGACCCGGCGCCTTGCGGCCGGCCGGCCCGGAGAACCGGCCCCGGCCCCCGCCCCCGCTCCCGCCCCCCGGCCGTGGCGAAACGGCGGCGGGGGGCGGGGGGGAGCTTTTTCCGGAGGGAGCTGTGGAGAGACACACCGGCAGACAGGTGGCTGCGCCGGGGCTGGGCGCGAGTGGGGGCGGCCAGGTGCAGGTCAAGGGGCTCGCGGGCCGGACGGCCGGCACCCGGGCCTGAGGCGGAGTCTGGGTCCGGGCCAGCCACCCCGGGAGCGGCTGGGATGCGGCTGCCTTCCAGGGCCGCCTTCTGGCCGCCTGGCCGGCCAGGCAGGCGGAGAGCGCCCCCTCTGGCGCGCTGTGGTGGGAGGGGTCGGAGGTAGGTGGGGCCTGCAGCGGTGCCCGGCGGCGGGGGCGGAGGCGGCGGGCGACTAAAGGAGAGGGCGGAGCGGGAGGCAAAAAGCCTACAGCACCCGGTATTCCCAGGCGGTCTCCCATCCAAGTACTAACCAGGCCCGACCCTGCTTAGCTTCCGAGATCAGACGAGATCGGGCGCGTTCAGGGTGGTATGGCCGTAGACGCAGGAGGGGCCCGCGGGGTGCCTCTTGAGGCCCAGCTTCGCTGGCCCTTGCGCCTTACCGCCATGCCGGCGGCCAGCCCTCTCCGGCAGGGCCCTGCCGCCCGCCCAGGCAGGCGACAGGAGGCCTCGGGGACCCGGGGGTGGCGGAGTGGTGGGCGACCTCGCAGCCCAGGGCGGGCGGGACGCTCCAGGCCCGTCGGCGCTTGGCGCCCCGCCGCAGATCCCGCTCGACGCTCACAGGGACGTGGCCCCGGAGGCTTCAGGGCACGGCGGCCGCGGTCCCTTGGGCAGCCCCCCCTGCCCGCCCACGCGGAGTTAGGCGCAGCCCGGCCGCGGCCGGGCCGGCCCTCCGGCCGGGCAGCAGCTGGCCCGAAGCCACTGGGAGCCACCACTGAGTGGGCACGGCCCCTTAGCCCCAGCAAGGCCACCCTTGCCCCCACGCCGCCCGCCGAGCACAGGACCCCGCCCCTGGTGGCCGGCAGGCCCGGGGAAGCGGCCACGGCCCCCGCCCCCGCTCCCGCCCCCGGCCGAGGCGAAACGGCCGGGGGGGGGGGGCTTTTCCCGGAGGGAGCTGCGGAGAGACACACGGGCAGACAGCTGGCTGCGGCGCGGCTGGGCTCTGGTGGGCGCGGCCAAGTGCAGGTCGAGGGCCTCGCGGGCCGCACGGCCGGCACCCCGGCCTGCGGCGGAGTCTGGGTCCGGGCCAGCCACCACGGGAGCGGCTGGGGTGCGGCTGCCTTCCAGGGCCGCCTTCTGGCCTCCTGGCCGGCCAGGCCGGCGGGGAGCGCCCCCTCTGGCGCGCTGTGGTGGGAGGGGTCGGAGGTAGGTGGGGCCTGCAGCGGTGCCCGGCGGCGGGGGCGGAGGCGGCGGGCGACTAAAGGAGAGGGCGGAGCGGGAGGCAAAAAGCCTACAGCACCCGGTATTCCCAGGCGGTCTCCCATCCAAGTACTAACCAGGCCCGACCCTGCTTAGCTTCCGAGATCAGACGAGATCGGGCGCGTTCAGGGTGGTATGGCCGTAGACGCAAGAGGGGCCCGCGGAGTGCCTCTTGAGGCCCAGCTTCGCTGGCGCTTGCGCCTTACCGCCATGCCGGCGGCCAGCCCTCTCCGGCAGGGCCCTGCCGCCCGCCCAGGCAGGCGACAGGAGGCCTCGGGGACCCGGGGGTGGCGGAGTGGTGGGCGACCTCGCAGCCCAGGGCGGGCGGGATGCTCCAGGCCCGACGGCGCTTGGCGCCCCGCCGCAGATCCCGCTCGACGCTCACAGGGACGTGGCCCCGGAGGCTTCAGGGCACGGCGGCCGCGGTCCCTTGGGCATCACCCCCTGCCCGCCCACGCGGAGTTAGGCGCAGCCCGGCCGCGGCCGGGCCGGCCCTCCGGCCGGGCAGCAGCTGGCCCGAAGCCACTGGGAGCCACCACTGAGTGGGCACGGCCCCTTAGCCCCAGCAAGGCCACCCTTGCCCCCACGCCGCCCGCCGAGCACAGGACCCCGCCCCTGGTGGCCGGCAGGCCCGGGGAAGCGGCCACGGCCCCCGCCCCCGCTCCCGCCCCCGGCCGAGGCGAAACGGCCGGGGGGGGGGGCTTTTCCCGGAGGGAGCTGCGGAGAGACACACGGGCAGACAGCTGGCTGCGGCGCGGCTGGGCTCTGGTGGGCGCGGCCAAGTGCAGGTCGAGGGCCTCGCGGGCCGCACGGCCGGCACCCCGGCCTGCGGCGGAGTCTGGGTCCGGGCCAGCCACCACGGGAGCGGCTGGGGTGCGGCTGCCTTCCAGGGCCGCCTTCTGGCCTCCTGGCCGGCCAGGCCGGCGGGGAGCGCCCCCTCTGGCGCGCTGTGGTGGGAGGGGCCGGAGGAGGTGGGGCCTGCGGCGGTGCCCGGCGGGGGCGGAGGCGGCGGCCTCGGCCGCGGGCGACTAAAGGAGAAGGCGGAGCGGGAGGCAAAAAGCCTACAGCACCCGGTATTCCCAGGCGGTCTCCCATCCAAGTACTAACCAGGCCCGACCCTGCTTAGCTTCCGAGATCAGACGAGATCGGGCGCGTTCAGGGTGGTATGGCCATAGACGCAAGAGGGGCCCGCGGAGTGCCTCTTGAGGCCCAGCTTCGCTGGCGCTTGCGCCTTACCGCCATGCCGGCGGCCAGCCCGCCCCGGCAGGGCCCCGCCGCCCGCCCAGGCAGGGGAAGGGCTACCTCGGGTACCGGGGCGGGGGGGGGGGTGGCGGAGGGGTTGGCGACCTCCCAGCCCAGGGCGGGCGGGACCCACCAAACCGTTCGGCGCTTGGCGCCCCGCCCCAGATCCCGCACGTCGCTCACAGGGACGTGGCCCCGGAGGCTTCAGGGCCCGGGGCCCGCGGGCCCTTGGGCCTCCCCGCTGCCCGCCCACGCGGCGCTAGGCGCAGCCCAGCCGCAGCCCGGGCCGGCCCTCCTGCCCGACGGCAGTCGGCCCTTAACCCACTGGGAGCCACCATTGAGTCACCACGGCCCCTTAGCCCCAGCAAGGCCACCCTTGCCCCCACGCCACCCGCCGAGCACAGGACCCGGCGCCTTGCGGCCGGCCGGCCCGGAGAACCGGCCCCGGCCCCCGCCCCCGCTCCCGACCCCCGGCCGTGGCGAAACGGCGGCGGGGGGCGGGGGGGAGCTTTTTCCGGAGGGAGCTGTGGAGAGACACACCGGCAGACAGGTGGCTGCGCCGGGGCTGGGCGCGAGTGGGGGCGGCCAGGTGCAGGTCAAGGGGCTCGCGGGCCGGACGGCCGGCACCCGGGCCTGAGGCGGAGTCTGGGTCCGGGCCTGCCACCCCGGGAGCGGCTGGGATGCGGCTGCCTTCCAGGGCCGCCTTCTGGCCGCCTGGCCGGCCAGGCAGGCGGAGAGCGCCCCCTCTGGCGCGCTGTGGTGGGAGGGGTCGGAGGTAGGTGGGGCCTGCAGCGGTGCCCGGCGGCGGGGGCGGAGGCGGCGGGCGACTAAAGGAGAGGGCGGAGCGGGAGGCAAAAAGCCTACAGCACCCGGTATTCCCAGGCGGTCTCCCATCCAAGTACTAACCAGGCCCGACCCTGCTTAGCTTCCGAGATCAGACGAGATCGGGCGCGTTCAGGGTGGTATGGCCGTAGACGCAGGAGGGGCCCGCGGGGTGCCTCTTGAGGCCCAGCTTCGCTGGCCCTTGCGCCTTACCGCCATGCCGGCGGCCAGCCCTCTCCGGCAGGGCCCTGCCGCCCGCCCAGGCAGGCGACAGGAGGCCTCGGGGACCCGGGGGTGGCGGAGTGGTGGGCGACCTCGCAGCCCAGGGCGGGCGGGACGCTCCAGGCCCGTCGGCGCTTGGCGCCCCGCCGCAGATCCCGCTCGACGCTCACAGGGACGTGGCCCCGGAGGCTTCAGGGCACGGCGGCCGCGGTCCCTTGGGCATCCCCCCCTGCCCGCCCACGCGGAGTTAGGCGCAGCCCGGCCGCGGCCGGGCCGGCCCTCCGGCCGGGCAGCAGCTGGCCCGAAGCCACTGGGAGCCACCACTGAGTGGGCACGGCCCCTTAGCCCCAGCAAGGCCACCCTTGCCCCCACGCCGCCCGCCGAGCACAGGACCCCGCCCCTGGTGGCCGGCAGGCCCGGGGAAGCGGCCACGGCCCCCGCCCCGGCTCCCGCCCCCGGCCGAGGCGAAACGGCCGGGGGGGGGGGGCTTTTCCCGGAGGGAGCTGCGGAGAGACACACGGGCAGACAGCTGGCTGCGGCGCGGCTGGGCTCTGGTGGGCGCGGCCAAGTGCAGGTCGAGGGCCTCGCGGGCCGCACGGCCGGCACCCCGGCCTGCGGCGGAGTCTGGGTCCGGGCCAGCCACCACGGGAGCGGCTGGGGTGCGGCTGCCTTCCAGGGCCGCCTTCTGGCCTCCTGGCCGGCCAGGCAGGCGGGGAGCGCCCCCTCTGGCGCGCTGTGGTGGGAGGGGTCGGAGGTAGGTGGGGCCTGCAGCGGTGCCCGGCGGCGGGGGCGGAGGCGGCGGGCGACTAAAGGAGAGGGCGGAGCGGGAGGCAAAAAGCCTACAACACCCGGTATTCCCAGGCGGTCTCCCATCCAAGTACTAACCAGGCCCGACCCTGCTTAGCTTCCGAGATCAGACGAGATCGGGCGCGTTCAGGGTGGTATGGCCGTAGACGCAGGAGGGGCCCGCGGGGTGCCTCTTGAGGCCCAGCTTCGCTGGCCCTTGCGCCTTACCGCCATGCCGGCGGCCAGCCCTCTCCGGCAGGGTCCTGCCGCCCGCCCAGGCAGGCGACAGGAGGCCTCGGGGACCCGGGGGTGGCGGAGTGGTGGGCGACCTCGCAGCCCAGGGCGGGCGGGACGCTCCAGGCCCGTCGGCGCTTGGCGCCCCGCCGCAGATCCCGCTCGACGCTCACAGGGACGTGGCCCCGGAGGCTTCAGGGCACGGCGGCCGCGGTCCCTTGGGCAGCCCCCCCTGCCCGCCCACGCGGAGTTAGGCGCAGCCCGGCCGGGCAGCAGCTGGCCCGAAGCCACTGGGAGCCACCACTGAGTGGGCACGGCCCCTTAGCCCCAGCAAGGCCACCCTTGCCCCCACGCCGCCCGCCGAGCACAGGACCCCGCCCCTGGTGGCTGGCAGGCCCGGGGAAGCGGCCACGGCCCCCGCCCCCGCTCCCGCCCCCGGCCGAGGCGAAACGGCCGGGGGGGGGGGCCTTTTCCCGGAGGGAGCTGCGGAGAGACACACGGGCAGACAGCTGGCTGCGGCGCGGCTGGGCTCTGGTGGGCGCGGCCAAGTGCAGGTCGAGGGCCTCGCGGGCCGCACGGCCGGCACCCCGGCCTGCGGCGGAGTCTGGGTCCGGGCCAGCCACCCCGGGAGCGGCTGGGATGCGGCTGCCTTCCAGGGCCGCCTGGCCGGCCAGGCAGGCGGAGAGCGCCCCCTCTGGCGCGCTGTGGTGGGAGGGGTCGGAGGTAGGTGGGGCCTGCAGCGGTGCCTGGCGGCGAGGGCGGAGGCGGCGGGCGACTAAAGGAGAGGGCGGAGCGGGAGGCAAAAAGCCTACAGCACCCGGTATTCCCAGGCGGTCTCCCATCCAAGTACTAACCAGGCCCGACCCTGCTTAGCTTCCGAGATCAGACGAGATCGGGCGCGTTCAGGGTGGTATGGCCATAGACGCAAGAGGGGCCCGCGGAGTGCCTCTTGAGGCCCAGCTTCGCTGGCGCTTGCGCCTTACCGCCATGCCGGCGGCCAGCCTGTGCTCTAGAGCCCGCGAGCCACAACTACTGAAGCCCACACGCCTAGAGCCCATGCTCTGCATCAAGAGAAGCCACTGCAATGAGAAGACTGAGCACCGCAACGAAGAGTACCCCCCACTTGTCGCAACTAGAGAAAGCCCTCGTGCAGCAACAAAGACCCAACTCAGCCAAAAATAAATAAATAAATGAATAAATTAATTAACTTTTTTTAAAAAAAGAAAAGGCATTTACAGAATGAAAGACTTAACATTGTTAAACTGGCAAAATGGATAAGCTGATCAAAAATGCATACAGAAAGGCAAAGGGCCCAGAATGTCCAAAACAATCTTGAAAGTGAAGAACAAAGCTGTAAGGCCCACACTTCCAAATTTCAAAACTTATTACAGTGATTTCCCTTGTGGTCCAGTGACTAAGACTCTGAGCTCCCAGGGCAAGGGTCCCAGGTTCTATCCCTGGTCAAGGAACTAGATCCTACATGCCACAACTAAGAGTTCGTATGCTGCAACTAAAGATCCTGCATGCCGCAACAAAGATCCTGCATGCCACAACTAATACCCAGTGCAGCCAAATATATAAATAGTAAAAGAATTAAAGAAATAAATAAATAACTTATTACAAAGCAACATTAATCAAGTGTGGCACTGGCATAAGGGTAGACATATAGATCAATGGAATATAACTGAAAGTCTAGAAATAAACCCATGCATGTATAATCAACTGATTTTAAACAAAGATGCCAAGACATTCAATGGGGGAAAACAGTCTTTTCAACAAATGATGCTGGCACAAATGGATATCCACATGCAAAGGATTAAAGTTTGACCTTACCTCACACCATACACAAAAATTAACTTAAAATTGATCAAAAACTTAAATATAATAAATAAAACTATAAAGCTCTTAGACAAAAACATTGGTGTAATCTTCATGATCTTAGATTAGGTAATGATTTCTTAGACAGTACACTAAAAGCACACACCACCAAAGAAAAATATATAAATTGGACTTCATCAAAATTTTAAAAGTCTCTGTGTTTCAAAGAACACTACCAAGTAAATGAAAAGAAAACATACAGAATGGAAAAAAATATTTGGAAATTACATGTGTGATAAGGGACTAGTGTCCAGAAAATATAAAAAACTCTTCAACAATAAAAAGACAACTAATTTAAAATAGGCAAAGGATCTGAATAGACACTTCTCCAAAGAAGATGAACAAATGGCCAATTTATATGAAAAGATGCTCAGCATCATTAATCATTAGGGAAATGCAAATCAAACCAAAATGAGCTACCACTTCATACCAGTAGGATGGCTATAATAAGAAAACATGGAAAATAAGAAATGTTCATGATAATGTGGAAAAATTGGAATCCTCCTACACAGCTGATAGGAATGTAAATTGGTGCAGCCATTGTAGAAAATAGCTTGACAGTTCCTCACAAAGTTAAATGTGGGATTTCCTTATAATGCTGCAATCCAATGCTTAGTTATATACCCAAGAGAACTCAAAACAGACAAACAAATAATTGAACATGAGTGTTTATAGCAGAACTATTCATAAGAGACTTAAAGTGGAAATCTTCCACATGACCATCAGCTAAGGAATGAATAAACAAAATAAGGTATAGCCTAACAAGGAAATGTTATATGGCAATAAAAAGGAATGAAGTATTAATACATGCTATAATGTGGATAAACTTTGAAAATACGATGCTAAGCAAAAGAAGCCAGACACAAAGGGCAACATATTGTATGACTCTATACATTTATATATCGATGTCCAGAATAGGCAAATCCACATGAATCTACTTTTTAAATAGATTAGTGGTTGCTAGGAACTGGGTGGGGGAGGATGGGGAATGAATGCTAACTGGTATAGGGTTTTATTTTGGAGCGATGAAAATGTTCTGGAATTAGATAATTGTGATGGTTACATAACATTGTGAATATACTAAAAATCATTGAACTATACATTTTTAAATTGTGGATTTTATGGTATTTGAATTCTACCTCAATTTTTAAGAGTATATATTCTGTAATATAACATAGGGAGAAAACAGAAGTATATATAATTGATCCAAAATAAGCAAGAAAGGAACAAAACAGGAACACAGACTAGCAGAACAAGTAATAAATACATAGTTGATACAGTAAATTATTAATAAATACTCAAGTATTAATAAAGTATTGGGCTTCCCTGGTGGTGCGGTGGTGAAGAATTCGCCTGCCAATGCAGGGGACACAGGTTCGAGCCCTGGTCCAGGAAGATCCCACCTGCCGTAGAGCAACTAATCCCGTGCACTACAACTACTGAGCCTGTGCTCTACAACCCGCGAGCCACAACTACTGAAGCCCAAGCATCACAACTACTGAAGCCTGTGCACCTAGAGCCCGTGCTCCACAAGAGAAGCCATTGTAATGACAAGCCTGTGCACCACAACAAAGAGTTGTCCCCACTAACCACAACTAGAGAAAGCCTGCTTGCAGCAACAAAGACCCAATGCAGCCAAAAATGAATAAATGTATAAAAATATCATAAAGTATTAATAAATACATTAAATTAAAATGAGCTATGGACTTCCCTCGTGGTGCAGTGGCTAAGAATCCGCCTGCCAATGCAGGGGACATGGGTTACAGCCTTGGTCCGGGAAGATCCCGCGTGCCGTGGAGCAACTAAGCCTGTGCACCACAACTACTGAGCCTGAGTTCTAGAGCTCGCGAGCCACAACTACTGAAACCTGCACTCTAGAGCCCGTGATCCGCAACAAGAAAAGCCACCGCAATAAGAAGCCCACGCACCGCAACGAAGAGTAGCCCCCCCCGCCTCAACTAGAGAAAGCCCGTGCACAGCAAAGAAGACCCACTGCAGCCAAAAATAAATAAAGAAATAAATTTTTAAAAATAAATAAAATAAAGTGAGCTAAATGCTTGTGTGAAAACAAAGATTTTCAGGCTCAGGCTGCATTAAAAACATATAGACCTAGATATACATAATATGCTGTTTACAAAAAAAAACCCTAAAACTGAAAAGTTGAAATTAAAAAGGTAGAAAATACATACTGTGCAAACACTAACTAAACAAAAACTAGTTAAGCCATATTAAAATATCTGTTTTCTTATTTTGTTTTTAAAATTTTTAATTTTAAATATTGTTTTTACAGTAGGTCCTTGTTGGTTATTTAGTTTAAAAATAGCAAAATATCTGTTAAAGCAAAAAGAATGCTAGAAAAAAAGAGTTACTTCATAATGACAGCAGACTGAGTTCTAATGAAAGATAAAACAATTCCAGATTTACCTAGTTACTTATATTCAAAATATATAAGGCAAAAATTGACAGCTCTACTAGAGAAAATAAACAAGTACAAAAGCATAAAGAGATTTGGCACACTCAGCAATTGATGGAATCTGATCCTCTTACTCCTTCAATGAAGATGATGGATTTAACAATCGTGAGAGTAGTTTTGAGTGGCTTCATTTTTGCAAGTTCCGAGCGTGAGAAGCAGCTTCTAGGTTGGCTCCCAGTGATCCCCACCTCCTCGTCTTCCCACACTTGTGTGACTCCCTCCCCTTTGGCATGGGTTGGACCCAGTTACTGATTTCTAACAAATAGAACACAGCAAAAGTAGTGGATGTCACTTCTGAAATCAACCTATGAAACAGTGTGACATTCACCTCACACACTTTGTTCTCTTTCTGCCCCTTCTTGCTCACTCAGGGGAAGCCAGGTGCCCTAAGGAGAGACCCGTGAGCCAAGGAACAGAAGGTGATTTCCCACCACAGCCAGTGACGAGCTAGGCCCTCAGTCTAACAGCCTGAGAGGACCTAGATCTTGCTGGTGGCCCCATGAATGAGCTTAAAGGAAACCCTATCCCCAGGTGAGCCGCTAGATACTGCAGCCTGTGAGTGACCCCTAGCCAAAGGGCCCAGCTAAGCCACACCTAGATTTCTGTCCCAAGAAAATGTGTTAGATAATAAATGCTCGTTTTTCTTTTTATATAAATTTATTTATTTTTGTCTGCATTGGGTTTTTGTTGCTGTGTGCAGGCTTTCTCTAGTTACGGTGAGTGGGGGCTACTCTTCATTGCAGTGTACAGGATTCTCATTGTGGTGGCTTCTCTTGTTGCAGAGCACAGGCTCTAGGCACGTGGGCTTCAGTAGTTGTGGCTCACGGGCTCTAGAGCGCAGGCTCAGTAGTGTGGCCCACAGGCTCAGTTGCTCCGAGGTGTGTGGAATCTTCCCATCCCAGGGCTTGAACCCATGTCCCCTTCATTGGCAGGCAGATTCTTAACCACTGCGCCACCAGAGAAGCCCAATGCTCGTATTTTAAACCACTCAATTTGGGGGTAATTTTTTATGCAACAGTAGCTAATTAATACACCTAGGATGGTCACTTCACTATGGTATTTGATAAATGATAGATAAGATGGATGGATGGATGGATAGACAGACAGACAGACAGATAGAGAGAGAGAGAGAGAGATAGAGATAGCCTCTCAGTGAAATTTTTCATCTTAACATCCTCTTACATGCTGGCAAAATAGTTTGAACACTGCATTTAAATGCAACTTTATAGAGCATTGAATAGATATATAACTTTGTAATGGGAAAGAACAAATCTGACTCCATATTAGATCTGTTCCTTTTCCTGTGCTTAGTCCTGCTGGCTCTGCACCTTTTATAAAAGAATGCTGCCTATAGCCTGAAATACATAGGATAGCCCATTCTCAAGGCTCTGACCTTCAAGGGCATAACTCTTTTCCATTCATATAGAGATAAAAAGTTGCAGAACAGAGAATAACATTTGTCTTGTTGGAGGTTTACAGGAATATTGTGACCTGACCCACCTGGACAGCTGCAAGAACAAAGGATTACAACACCAAGAAATCTGCAACAACCAACCACGCCCCTCCTTCACCTTGCCTTTAAATGTGCTTTGCTGAAACCCTTCAAGGAGCTTGGGGTTTTGGGGGCATAAGCCACCAGCTCCTTTCTTGGCCCTGCAATAAACCTTTCTCTGCTCCAAAATCGGAGACATTTCACTTCACTGTGTGTCAGGCGCACGGTTATTCAGTAACAACTTTATGTCTACATGATGGAATTCTGTGTAACTCTTTAAAAAGATGCAGGGAGTTCCCTGGTGGCCTGGTGGTTAGGACTCCATGCTTTCACTGCTGTAGCCCAGGTTCAATCCCTGGTCAGGGAACTGAGATCCTGCAAGCCACGAGGTGCAGCCCAAGGGAAAAAAAAAGATACAATGATGATGATGATCCTGATGATCATTATAATGATGAACATTTACTCTCTCCTAAGTAAGAATCATTATTATTAGCTCCATTTTTCAAATGAGTAAGCCAAGACTTAAAGAGGTGATATAATTTTTCTAAGGTTACTCTTTAGTAAGTGTTGGAACAGGGATTTGACAGCAACCAAATCACACCCAAGAATGTCATTCTCTTCTGCATCATCCTTTGGGGTTTTCAGGTTTATAACTCAAGGAAGGGGGAAAGACCTGTGAGTTTTGGGCTTTGTCATTCTCTGAAAATGAGCAACTCAGAACTATACTTGATTTTGTGTTGAAGATAAATAAATGTGAATGTATCCATTTCTAGGCAGTGACGTCTGCTCATAGCAGGGGAAGTCACTCCTCCTTTCTCCCCACCTCCCTTTGTAAACAACTAATTAGATAGACATACAGGAATAAAAGTGCTTAGCACCCTAGGCCAAGGGATTCAGAGGGCTATCCAAATATAAATCCACAAATAAACAAACAAGACCTTGGTAAGGGCTGTGGATCCAAGGAGTCAGAGAACCTTCCCTCACTGGAGAGTT
Source organism: Balaenoptera ricei (assembly GCF_028023285.1). NCBI lineage: Eukaryota > Metazoa > Chordata > Mammalia > Artiodactyla > Balaenopteridae > Balaenoptera > Balaenoptera ricei. The sequence continues at coordinate 93,747,459 of NC_082654.1, forward strand.
CTGACCTGGGCAGATACTCACAGGCAAGAGATTTTGTACAAGCCCAGCCTGCCTGGAGAGAGAGTCCAGCAGGCCACTGGCGTGGGACAGACAGATGGGGACACCAGGAGAGGGAGGACTATGCCAGAACGAGCCCCTTCCCAGGACAGCGCTGCCTGGGTGGCAGGAGCTGTGACCTCTCCCGACGAGGAGGTGGAAAGTGGTAACCGCCCAGCTACCCAGCTGTACAGGTCACGGCTGGAGAAACCTGTTTGTCTCCAGCAGCACTCGGGTCTGCGAGGAGGGACCTCCATGACTGGGGGGTGGAAAGAGGAAGGAAAGAAAGCAGATAGGAATGTTAGAACATTATAGGAGCAGGTTCCTGCTGTCTGCTTCAGAAGTCAGCATGGGATCTGCCCACTAGGCTTGGATTACTCCACACCAGAGTCTCCCACCCGGGCTGCAGACGTCCCCAAAGCCCCAGTGCTAACCCCACGCCTCCCCCGACTCTGCTGCCAGCTTGTGTGTGCACCCCCAGTGTCTCTGTAGAGACTCATCCAGGAGACCGGGAGCTTGCTCAGAAAACAGGCTGCAATCAGTGGGCAAGGGAGAAACCACAAACTTGACTTACAGCACCACCTTCTGGAATACAAAATAAATGTTTCTAATAGCACACTTGGTCCATTGTAAGAACCAAAGTAAACATAAATCCTTAACTAAGAAGGGTGTCTGCTACTTCAAATGTGAATGCACAGTTGCATATATTCAAACACTATGAAAACCCAGGGAAATATGTTATTGCAAAGAGAAAATTCTCCAGCAACCGAACACAAAGGCATGGAATATTATGATCTAACTGATAAAGAATTCAAAATATCTATTAAGAAGAAATTCAACAAGCTACAAGAAAACTCAAAAAGGCAATTCAGGGCTTCCCTGGTGGTGCAGTGGTTGAGAATCTGCCTGCTAATGCAGGGGACACGGGTTCGAGCCCTGGTCTGGGAAGATCCCACATGCCGCGGAGCAACTAGGCCTGTGAGCCACAATTACTGAGCCTGCGCATCTGGAGCCTGTGCTCCACAACAAGAGAGGCCGCGATAGTGAGAGGCCCGCGCAGCGCGATGAAGAGTGGCCCCCACTTGCCACAACTAGAGAAAGCCCTCATACAGAAACGAAGACCCAACAGAGCCCAATAAATAAATAAATAAATAAAATATTAAAAAATACATTCACTTCCGTTAAAAAAAAGACAATTCAATAAACCCAGTAATAAATATAAATGTAAGGAAAAGAAGGATTTCCTTACCAAAGATTTTGAAATTATAAAAAAATTGTGGACTGAAAGACTCAATGAATGAATGAGATGAGGGATGCAATGGATAGCATGTGCAGCAAGGCAGACCAGGTGGAAGAATGGGTGACCTGGAGGATAGAACTGTAGGAAGAATACAGTTAGAAGAGGAATGGAACTACGATTTCCTAAGAGTGAAGAAGCCTGAGAGAGCCATTGGTTTCCTTCAGAAAGGCAAATGTCCAAATAACTGGGATTCCAGAAGAAGAGAGGAAGAAGGGGGCAGATAGTTTGTTTAAAGAAATAGTAGCTGAGGGAATTCCCTGGCAGTCCAGTGGTTAGGACTCGGTGCTTTCACTGCCGTGGTCCCGGGTTTCATCCTTAGTCAAGGAACTAAGATTCCACAAGCCACATGGCATGGCCAAAAAAAAAAAAAAAAAGTAGCTGACAACATCACAAACCTATAGATAGATACTCTTTTTCAGATTCTTTTCCATTATAGGTTATTATACGTTGAGCACATTTTCATGTGCCTATTGGCCATATGTATGTCTTCTTTGGAGAATTGTCTATTTATGTCTTCTGCCCATTTTTCAATTGGGTTATTTGTTTTTTGTTATTGAATTGTAGGAGCTATTTGTATATTTTGGAAATTAATCCCTTGTTGGTTGCATCATTTGCAAACATTTTCTCCCAGTCTGTATATTGTCTTTTCTTTTTGTTTATGGTTTCCTTTGCTGTGCAAAAGCTTTTAAGTTTGATTAGGTCCCATTTGTTTATTTTTGCTTTTATTTCTATTGCCTTGGTAGACTGGCCTAAGAAAACATTGCTACAATTTATGTCAGAGAATGTTTTGCCTATGTTCCCTTCTAAGAGTTTTATGGTGTCATGTCTTATACTTAAGTCTTCAAGCCATTTTGAGTTTATTTATGTGATTGGTGTGAGGAAGTGTTCTAACTTCATTGATTTGCATGTGGCTGTCCAGCTTTCCCAACTCCACTTGCTGAAGAGACTGTCTTTTCTCCATTTTATATTCTTGTCTCCTTTGTCAAAGATTAATTGACTGTAGGAGTGTGGGTTTATTTCTGGGCTCTCTATTCTGTTCCACTGATCTATATGTCTGGTTTTATGCCAATGCCATGCCATTTTGATTAATGTAGCTTTGTAGTATAGTCTGAAGTCTGGGCAGTTTATGCCTCCAGCTTTGTTCTTTTTCCTTAGGATTGCTTTGGCAATTCTGTGTTAAAATGGACTATTTTATCTATTAGATGTTTTATATAATTCACAAAATAACCACAAAGCAAAAACCTAGAGTAGATCCACAAAAGGCAAAGAAAGGGGAAACAGAGCATACCACCAGGGAAATTAAGCAATTTATGAAGTAGGCTGAGAAAGACAGGGAAAGAAACAATGGAAATACAAAACAACAAGAAAGCAACTAATAAGTTGGCATTAGTAAATCCCTACATATCAATAATTACTCTAAATGTAAGTGGATTAATTTCACCATTAAAAGTCACAGAGTGGCTGAATGAATTTTAAAAAATGACACCCAACTGTAAGAAAGACCCATTTCAGATTTAAGGACAAACACAGAATCAAAGTGAAAGGACAGAAAATTATATTCCATGCAACTGGAAACCAATACAAAGTGGGGAAAACTACACTTATATCTGACAGAATAGACTAAGCCAAAAATAGTAACAAGAGACAAAGAAGGTGATTATAAAATGATAAAGTGGGCTTCCCTGGTGGCGCAGTGGTTAAGAATCCACCTGCCAATGCAGGGGACATGGGTTTGAGCTCTGGTCTGGGAAGATCCCACATGCCGCAGGGAAACTAAGCCCATGTGCTACAACTACTGAGCCTTCTCTCTAGAGTCCACGAGGCATAACTACTGAGCCCATGTGCCACAATTACTGAAGCCTGCACACCTAGAGCCTGTGATCCACAACAAGAGAAGCCACCTTAATGAGAGGCCTGCACACCACAATGAAGAGTAGCCCCTGCTCACTGCAGCTAAAAAGAAAGCCTGCGCACAGCAACTAAGACCTAATGCAGCCAAAAATAAATAAATTTATTTAAAAAAAGAAAATGATAAAGTGGTCAATCCATCAAAAAGATATAATAAAAAATATATACACACCCAATACTGGAACACCTAAATATATTAAGTAAATACTAACAGATATGAAGGGAGACATAGAAAGATTAATAGTAGGGTATTTCAGCATCCCACTTTCAACAATTGATAGATCATCCAGACCGAAAATCAGCAAGAAATGATCAACTTAAACCATACATTAGACCAAATGGATCTACCAGGCACCTATAGGACATTCCATCCAACAGCAGCAGAATATACATTCTTCTTAAGTGTACACTGCACATTTCTAAGGATTGATCATATGATAGGACATAAAACAACTCTTAGCAAGTTTAGGAAGATTGAAATCATACCAGGTATCCTTTTGAAACACAATAATTTAAACTAGAATCAACAACAAAGAGGAAAGCTGGAAAATCCACAAATAAAGGAAACTAAACAAAACATTCATGAAAAATCAATGGGTCAAAGAAGAAATCAAAGAAAGTCTCCAAACAAATGAAAATAGACACACAACTTACCAAAATCCCTAGCAGTCCACAGAGGGAGGTTTATAGAGATAAATTCATAGATTAACATTAGAAAAGTCTAAAATACACAACCTGGGGCTTCCCTGGTGGCACAGTGGTTAAGAATCTGCCTGCCAATGCAGGGAACACTGGTTTGATCCCTGGTCTGGGAAGATTCCCACATGCCGTGGAGCAACTAAGCCTGTGTGCCACAACTACTGAAGCCCACATGCCTAGAGCCCGTGCTCTGCAACAAGAGAAGCCACCACAATGAGAAGCCCGCACATCGCAACGAAGAGTAGCCCCCACTCGCCGCCACTACAGAAAGCCTGCACACAGCAATGAAGATCCAATGCAGCCAAAAATAAATAAATAAAATAAATAAATTTATTAAAAATAAATAAATAAAAGAAAATACACAACCTAACTTTACATCTCAAGGAACTAGAAGAAGTAGGACAAATTAAAATCAAAGTTAGCAGCAGGAAGGAAATAAAGCCCAGAGTTGAAATAATGAAAATAGAGAGTAGAAAACAATAGAAGGGATCTTTTATAAAAAATAAACAAAATTGAGAAAGCTTTAGCTACATTAACTAAGAAAAAAGAGACAAGACAAAGTTAGAAATGAAAGAGGAGACATTAAACTGTTAATACAGAAATACATAAGATCATGAGAAACTACTATGAAAAAGTTTATGCCAACAAAAAATGACCTACAAGAAATGGGTAATTACCTAGAATCATACAACCTACCAAGACTGAACCAGGAAAAAAAATAGCAAGTCTGACAGGCAAATAATGAGGAAGGTGATTGAATCAGTAATCTAAAACCTCTCAACACAGAAAACCTCAGGACCAGATGGCTTCACTGGTAAATTCTATCAAATGTTTAAGGAAAAATTAACATCAATCCTTCTTAAAGTCTTCCAAAATTTGAAGAGGAGGAAACATATCCAAACTTTTTCTATGACACAAACATTGCTCTGATACAAAAGCCAGATAAGGACAGCACGAGAAAAGAAAACTATAGGGACTTCCCTTGTGGCGCAGTGGTTAAGACTCCACACTCCCAATGCAGGGGGCACAGGTTCAGGATCCCTGGTCAGGGAACTAGATCCCACATGCATCCCGCAACTAAAGAGTTCATATGCCACAACTAAAGAGTTCATGTGCCACAACTAAGTAGCCGGTGAGCTGCAACTAAGACCTGGCACAACCAAATAAATTAATTAATTTAAAAGAAGAAAACTATAGACCAATATCCCTGATAAGCATAGATACAAAAACTCTCAACAAAATATTAACAAACCAAATTTAAGAACACATTAAAAGGATCATACACCATAACCAAGTGGGATTAATCCCTGGGATGCAAGGAGTGTTTGACATATGCAAATCAAAATGTGATAACCCACATTAATAAAGTGAAAGATAAAAATCATATGATCATTTCAATAGCTGCAGTAAAAGCTTTTAACAAAATACAACACTGCTTCATGATAAAAATCCTCAACAGACTGGGAGTAGAAAGAACACACCTCAACATATTAAGGACATATACAACAAACCCAGAGCTAACATCATACTCGATGGGGAAAAATTGAAATCTTTTCCTCTAAGATCAGGAACAAGATAAGAGTGCTGACTCTCTCTACTCTTATTCAACATAATTCTGGAAGTCCTAACTACAGCAATCAGGCAAGACAAAGAAATAAAAGACATATAAATTGGAAAATAAGAAGTAAATTTTTGTTATTTTGCTGATGCTATTATCTTATATATTAAAAATTCCAACTCAACTAAAAATCTGTTGGATGTAATCAATGAATTCAGTAAATTTGCAGGATATAAAATCAATGCACAGAAATCAGTTGCTTTTCTATAAACTAACAATGAAACATCTGAAAAAGAATTAAAGAAAACTTAATAAAAATAAAAATTTTTATTTTTATTTATGTTGATGTTTTACTTATATTTATGTTTGCATTGAAAGTTTCCATTGGTAACTGGTGTCTTTTCCTGGGCAATCACTTGAATGTCTTCAACTAACTCAGGCATATGTCTGCCTCTCAGGGATGGACCACTCATTTATTTGTTCGTCCAAGAAACACTTGCCAAGGGATGGGCCAAGCCTGGGAGTGTAAAGATTCACAAGCTATATGATCCATGCAATGGAATGTATTATTCCTTAAACAGGAAGGAAATTCTGACACACGCTACAATAAGGAAGAACCTTGAAAACATTATGCTACATGAAATAGGCCAGAGACAATAGGACAAATAATGTATGATCCCACTTAGAACAGGCCAGTTCCTAGATAGAGAATGCAGAAGAGAGGTTACGGGGGCTGGGGGAGGGGAGATGGGGTGTTACTGTGTAGTGGGTACAGGGTGTCAGTTTGGGTTGATGGATAAGTCCTAGAAATGGACAGTGGAGATGGTTGTACAACATTATCAGTGTACTTAACACCACTGAACTATACACTTAAAAAGGTCAAAATGGTAAATATTGTTATGTGTATTTTAACCACAATGTAAAAAAAAGGTTCACAAACTATACACCCTGCCTGCTAGAGAGTCATTCTCCACAGTGGGACAGGGTCATTCTATGCAGTGGGGAAGCTGCTACAGGGAGAAGAGCCTGGGGTGTGTGGAAGCACCTGACCCAGCAGGGGTGATGGGAGGGCTGAGCCCTGAGCCAGCTCCTCACGAGTCAGCCAGGCTGAGTGTGTGCGGGATGCCAAGCCTGAAGGCAAGCAGGGAAGAGGTTCTCATCAGGGAGAACGCAAGTGCCTGGTGTTTGAAGAACATTAAGGAACTTTTTGCCTGGAGACAGTGATGTGACAGACTTGAGCCTTGTGAACTGAGCAAGGTATCTGAGCTTAGATGCAAGAATTCCCAGGGGCACAGTGACATCTGGATGCCCTCTCCTCGCCTGGCTGACTTAAACGTGCAGTGAGCATCTATTTACTTCTTTCTCGCACTAGACAATAACATCTAGAAAGCAGGGACTAGTAAGTTAACAAGCCAAGAAGATGGTGGAGTAGAAGGATGTGTTCACACTCTCTCTTGCAAAAATGCCAGAATCACAACTAACTGCTGAACAATCATCGACAGGAAGACACTAGAACTCACCAAAAACGATACCCCACATCCAAAGACAAAGGAGAAGCCACAATGAGACGGTAGGAGGAGCACAATCACAATAAAATCAAATCCCATAACTGCTGGGTGGGTGACTCACAAACTGGAGAACACTTATACCACAGAAGTCCACCCACTGGAGTGAAGGTTCTGAGCCCCACATCAGGCTTCCAAACCTGGGGGTCCAGCAATGGGAGGAAGGAGCAGTGACCCCAGGGGAGACTGAACCAGACATACCTGCTAGTGTTGGAGGGTCTCCTGCAGAGGCAGGGGGTGGTTGTGTCTCACCGTGAGGACAAGAACACTGGAAGCAGAAGTTCTGGGAAGTACTCCTTGGCATGAGCCCTCCCAGAGTCTGCCATTAGCCCCACCAAAGCGCCCAGGTCGGCTCCAGTGTTGGGTCGTCTCAGCCCAAACAACCAACAGGGAGGTAACCCAGCAGCCCCAACAGCAGATAAGTGGATTAAGGTTTTACTGAGCTCTGCCCACCAGAGCAACAGCCAGCTCTACCTACCGTCAGTGCTCCCATCAGGAAACTTGCACAACACTCTTAGATAGCCTCATCCACCAGAGGGAAGACAGCAGAAGCAAGAAGAACTACAATCCTGCAGCCTGTGGAACAAAAACCACATTCACAGAAAGATAGACAAGATGAAAAGGCAGAGGGCTATGTACCAGATGAAGGAACAAGATAAAACCCCAGAAAAACAACTAAATGAAGTGGAGATAGGCAACCTTCCAGAAAAAGAATTCAGAATAATGATAGTGAAGATGATCCAGGACCTCAGAAAAAGAATGGAGGCAAAGATCGAGAAGATGCAAGAAATGTTTAACAAAGACCTAGAAGAATTAAAGAACAAACAAACAGAGATGAACAATACAATAACTGAAATGAAAACTACACTAGAAGGAATCAATAGCAGAATAACTGAGGCAGAAGAACTGATAAGTGATCTGGAAGATAGAATGATGGAATTCACTGCTGCGGAACAGAATAAAGAAAAAAGAATGAAAAGAAATGAAGACAGCCTAAGAGATCTCTGGGACAACATTAAACACAACAAAATTCGCATTATAGGGGTACCAGAAGGAGAAGAGAGAGAGAAAGGACCTGAGAAAATATTTGAAGAGATTATAGTCGAAAACTTCCCTAACATGGGAAAGGAAATACCCACCCAAGTCCAGGAAGGACAAAGAGTCCGATACAGGATAAACCCAAGGAGAAACACGCTGAGACACATAGTAATCAAATTGGCAAAAATTAAAAACAAAGAAAAAATATTGAAAGCAGCAAGGGAAAAACAACAAATAACATACAAGGGAACTCCCATAAAGTTAACAGCTGATTTCTCAGCAGAAACTCTACAAGCCAGAAGGGAGTGGCATGATATATTTAAGGTGATGAAAGGGAAGAACCTACAACCAAGATTACTCTACACGACAAGGATCTCATTCAGATTCGATGGAGAAATCAAAAGCTTTACAGACAAGCAAAAGCTAAGAGAATTCAGCACCACCAAACCAACTTTACAACAAATGCTAAAGGAACTTCTCTAAGTGGGAAACACAAGAGAAGAAAAAGACCTATAAAAACAAACCCCAAACAATTAAGAAAATGGTCATAGGAACATACATATCAATAATTACCTTAAACGTGAATGGATTAAATGCTCCAACCAGAAGACATAGGCTTGCTGAATGGATACAAAAACAAGACCCATATATATGTTATCTACAAGAGACCCACTTCAGACCTGGGGACACACACAGACTGTAAGTGAGGGGATGGAAAAAGATATTCCATACAAATGGAAATCAAAAGAAAGCTGGAGTAGCTATACTCATATCAGATAAAATAGACTTTAAAATAAAGAATGTTACAAGAGACAAGGAAGGACACTACATAATGATCAAGGGACCAATCCAAGAAGAAGATATGACAATTATAAATATACATGCACCCAACATAGAAGCACCTCAATACATAAGGCAACTGCTAACAGCTATAAAAGAGGAAATTGACAGCAACAAAATAATAGTAGGGGACTTTGACACCTCACTTACACCAATGGACAGATCATCCAAAACGAAAATAAATTAGGAAAGAGAAGCTTTAAATGACACAATAGACCAGATAGATTTAATTGATATTTATAGGACATTCCATCCAAAAACAGCAGATTACAATTTCTTCTCAAGTGCACACAGAACATTCTCCAGGATAGATCACATCTTGGGTCACAAATCAAGCCTCAGTAAATTTAAGAAAATTGAAATCATATCAAACATCTTTTCTGACCACAACACTATGAGATTTGAAATGAATTACAGGGAGAAAACGTAAAAAACACAAACACATGGGGGCTAAACAATACGTTACTAAATAACCAAGAGATCACTGAAGAAATCAAAGAGGAAATCAAAAATTACCTAGAGACAAATGACAATAAAAACACGATGATCCAAAACCTATGGGATGCAGCAAAAGCAGTTCTAAGAGGGAAGTCTATAGCTATACAAGCCTAACTCAAGAAACTAGAAAAATCTCAAATAATCAATCTAACCTTACACCTAGAGGAATTAGAGAAAGAAGAAACAAAACCCAAAGTTAGCAGAAGGAAAGAAATCATAAAGATCAGAGCAGAAATAAATGAAATAGAAACAAAGAAAACAATAACAAAGATCAATAAAACTTAAAGCTGGTTCTTTGAGAAGATAAACAAAATTGATAAACCATTAGCCAGACTCATCAAGAAAAAGAGGGAGAGGACTCAAATCAATAAAATTAGAAATGAAAAAGGAGGAGTTACAACAGACACCGCTGAAATACAAAGCATCCTAAGAGACTACTACAAGCAACTCTATGCCAATAAAATGGACAACCTGGAAGAAATGGACAAATTCTGAGAAAGGTTTAACCTTCCAAGACTGAACCAGGAAGAAATAGAAAATATGAACAGACCAATCACAAGTAATGAAATTGAAACTGTGATTAAAAATCTTCCAACAAACAAAAGTCCAGGACCAGATGGCTTCACAGGTGAATTCTATCAAACATTTAGAGAAGAGCTAACACCCATCCTTCTCAAACTCTTGCAAAAAATTGCAGAGGAAGGAACACTTCCAAACACATTCTGTGAGGTCACCATACCCTGATACCAAAACCAGACAAAGATACTCCAAAAAAAGAAAATTACAGACCAATATCACTGATGAATACAGTTGCAAAAATTCCCAATAAAACACTAGCAAACAGAATCCAACAACACATGAAAAGGATCATACACCATGATCAAGTGGGATTTATCCCAGGGATGCAAGGATTCTTCAATATACGCAAATCGGGGCTTCTCTGGTGGCGCAGTGGTTGAAATCTGCCTGCCAATGCAGGGGACACGGGTTCGAGCCCTGGTCTGGGAAGATCCCACATGCCACGGAGCAACTAGGCCCGTGAGCCACAACTACTGAGCCTGTGCGTCTGGAGCCTGTGCTCCACAACAAGAGAGGCCGCGATAGTGAGAGGCCCCCGCACCGTGATGAAGAGTGGCCCTCGCTCGCCACAACTAGAGAAAGACCTCCCACAGAAACGAAGACCCAACACAGCCAAAAATAAATAAATAAATAAATAAATAAATAAATAAATATATATATATATATATATATATATATATATACAAATCAATCAATGTGATACACCCTATTAACAAATTGAAGAATAAAAACCATATGATCATCTCAGTAGATGCAGAGAAAGCTTTGGACAAAATTCAACACCCACTTATGATAAAAACTCTCCAGGAATTGGGCATAGAGGGAACCTACCTCAACATGATAAAGGCCATATAAAACAAACCCAGAGCAAACATCATTCTCAATGGTGAAAAACTGAAAGCATTTCCTCTAAGATCAGGAACAAGACAAGGATGTCCACTCTCACCACTATTATTCAACACAGTCTTGGAAGTCCCAGCCACGGCAATCAGAGAAGAAAAAGAAATAAAAGGAATACAAATTGGAAAAGAAGAGGTAAAACTGTCACTGTTTGCAGATGGCATGATACTACACATAGAGAATCCTAAAGATGCCACCAGAAAACTACTAGAGCTAATCCATGAACTTGGTAAAGTAGCAGGATACAAAATTAATGCACAAAAATCTCTTGCATTCCTATACACTAATGATGAAAAACCTGAAAGAGAGTTTAAGGAAACACTCCCATTTACCATTGCAACGAAAAGAATAAAATACCTAGGAATAAACCTACCTAGGGAGACAAAAGACCTGTATGCAGAGAACTATAAGACACTGATGAAAGAAATTAAAGATGATACCAACAGATGGAGAGATATACCATGTTCTTGGATTGGAAGAATCGATATTGTGAAAATGACTCTACTACCCAAAGCAATCTACAGATTCAATGCAATCCTTATCAAATTACCAATGGCATTTTTTACAGAACTAGAACAAAAAATCTTAAAATTTGTATGGAGACACAAAAGACCCCGAATAGCCAATGCAGTCTTGAGGGAAAAAAACGGAGCTGGAGGAATCAGACTCCCTGACTTCAGACTATACTACAAAGGTACAGTAATCAAGACAATATGGTACCGGCACAAAAACAGAAATATAGATCAATGGAACAGGATAGAAAGCCCAGAGATAAACCCACACACTGATGGTCAACTAACCTCTGACAAAGGAGGCGAAGATATACAGTGGAGAAAAGACAGTCTCTTCAATAAGTGGTGCTGGGAAAACTGGACAGCTACATGTAAAAGAATGAAATTAGAACACTCCCTAACACCATACACAAAAATAAACTCAAAATGGATTAGAGACCTAAATATAAGACCGGACACTATAAAACCCTTAGAGGAAAAAATAGGAAGAACAGTCTTTGACATAAATCACAGCAAGATCTTTTTTGATCCACCTCCTAGAGTAATGGAAATAAAAATAAAAATAAACAAATGGGACCTAATGAAACTTCAAAGCTTTTGCACAGCAAAGGAAACCATTAACAAGACGAGAAGACAACCCTGAGAATGGGAGAAAATATTTGCAAACGGATCAATGGACAAAGGACTAATCTCCAAAATATATAAACAACTCATGCAGCTCAATATTAAAAAAACAAACCAATTCAAAAATGGGCAGAAGAAAAAAAAAAATGGGCAGAAGACCTAAATAGACATTTATACAAAGAAGACATACAGATGGCCAAGAAGCACATGAACAGCTGCTCAACATCATTAATTATTAGAGAAGTGCAAATCAAAACTACAATGAGGTATCACCTCACACCAGTTGGAATGGGCATCATCAGAAAATCTACAAACAACAAATGCTGGAGAGGGTGTGGAGAAAAGGGAATCCTCTTACACTCTTGGTGGGAATGTAAATTGACGCAGCCACTATGGAGAACAGTATGAAGGTTCCTAAAAAACTAAAAATAAAATTACCATATGATCCAGCAATCCCACTACTGGGCATATACCCAGAGAAAACCATAATTCAAAAAGACACATGCACCCCAATGTTCATTGTAGCACTATTTACAATAGCCAGGTCATGGAAGCAACCTAAATGCCCATCGACAGATGAATGGATAAAGAAGATGTGTTACATATATACAATGGAATACTACTCAGCCATAAAAAGGAACGAAATTGGGTTATTTATTGAGATGTGGATGGATCTAGAGACTGTCATGCAGAGTGAAATAAGTCAGAACGAGGAAAACAAATATCGTATATTAACGCATATATGTGGAACCTAGGAAAATGGTACATATGAACCGGTTTGCAGGGCAGAAATTGAGACACAGATGTAGAGAAGAAACATATGGACACCAAGGGGGGAAAGCAGCGGCTGGTGGGGGTGGTGGTGGGATGAATTGGGAGATTGGGATTGGCATGTATACACTGATGTGTATAAAATGGATGACTAATAAGAACGTGCTGTATAAAAAATAAATTAAATTAAAAATTCAAAAAAAGAAAAAGTTTACAAGCCTATTATGGATTAGCTCAACAGCCTGAACATCACTAACGTTTCTGGTATAAACTTACATGCAAAGGGCTGGAAACAAAATACGAAATTCTGATTGATATTTGCTATTAGCTTGAGAGAAAAGGAAGGAAGCTTCTCAGCCAAACAAAATATTATCACAGAATGCCCATGAGAGACTATGACTTTGGTGGCCCCCAATGAACCGCACCCCCACCCCGAGATTTATGTTCTTGTAGAGTCTCCCACAGTTCGCCACAAGACGAACTTTGGCCACTGAGCCATTAGGAAATACATTCCAATGGAGGTGGGGCTTGATAGGCATGATCCCAATGGGGTTTGTCTTCCTGGATTGTTCCTTAGAACCCCATCATCAAGCTCTGAGGAAGCCCAAGTAGCCATGCAGAGCAGCCCACATAGGAGAGAAGTAAGACCTTGGGTCAATAGCCCCAGTGACCTCCAAGTCAGTGACCAGCCCCAGTGGCGATAGGGGTGAGGCCATTTAGGAACCTCCAACCAACCCACTACTATGTGAAACAGAAGGGCCTCGTGATCAGCTGGCAGTGTCAGAAGAAATAATAAATTGTTTTTAGGCCACTAGGTTTTGGGGTGTTTTTTAATCCCCCAAATGGATAACAATGGATAACTGAAACAATTCCTTTCCATATTCCTAATCTCATTTTGGTAATAAAACATGAATAAGGGAATTTGTGAGAGGTGGCATGCCTTGATGACTAAAATCTCCAGCTCTGGAATCAGACTTAACTGGTAATTTTGGTTTCACTGCTTACTTAGCAACATGGTCTCAGGAAGATGACTTAATTTTTATAATCTTATCTGCAAAATATGAGTAACACCTGCTTCAAGCGTCTTTAGTGGGCATTAACTGATGGAATGTATATAAAATGAGAGCTTCTCTGAGCACCTAGTCTGTGCTGAAATCAAATATATTGACTGGTAATCTTTTTTTTTAAATAAGGATGATAGTTGGGTTTTTCCCCCCGTTTTTATTTGGCCGCACTGCGTGGACTGTGAGATCTTAGTTTCCTGACCAGGGATCAAGCCCAGGCCCCTGGCAGTGGAAGCAGGGAGTCCTAACCACTGGACTGCCAGGGAACTCCCTTGACTGGTACTTTTACACTGAGAACTTTAGCATGGATTCAAAATGAAACAGGGGCAATGTTTAGCAGTTGAGAAAGTTTTGGAAGTTCAGAAGGTATTATATGCCCACAACTAGTCTTAAGGAACAAAGAGATTGAGGCCTGCTGGAGAACCAGGGCAAATTCTGGCTGCTTATAGATTCAAGAGACTGCCCTACATTCTCAAGCCCTCCAAGTTGCACCTGGGTCTCTTAGCCAGGAGACTGCACCAGGCAGCACAGCCTCAGAGCCAAGAGAGTCACAGATTTAGCAAACATACTGCCTCAAAGCCTGCCAGCTGTTATCTGAAATGAGAGTTCTTGGGAAGGAGAGGACTCCAACTTTCCTCATTAGTTGAGTTATACAAGGAAAGTCTGCAGGAATATCCTTGGTTTCCGTTCCTGTGTTCGCCTCAGCAAGAGCACAGATGCTAACAGAGAGCCCAGATTCCTAGTATCTTTCCTCTGCTGATGGCGTTCAGGTGATTATGGTGGGTTTCGGCAGTTCTTTCCATTCAGCTTGCTGCTCACTGCTCCTCTGGCCTCCTGACATGGATGTTAAAAGAGAAAAAAGTCAATCCCGCCCCAGTCACCTTTTCCACGAGTCTCCCCTGTGCTACAGTAAGGAGAGTCACACCACAGAAGCAAGGAATGAGCTGCTATTCCATAAATGGGGCCCAGGGCTAGTTATATGCAAGAAAATAATTGTTTCCATAAAGCAGTGCATTTTCTGGAGAAGAGCTTTCCATTCATCATTAGAGGAAACGGCTCCTGTCAAGCTCTACTCAAAGACAGCCAGTGTCCTACGAGCAACACCTTCCCAAACTGGCACATGGGGGCCCAGGGAGTGTGGGAGTGAAAGATGGGGGACAGGAGCCCCCAGACCAGCAGGTTCCCAGGTGGCTTCTCTCCTCAGGGCCAGGGTCCCCACCGACCAGATTCCATCCCATCCCGCATGTTCATCCAGCTCCTTCGCCTGTAATAGTTTGTCCAGGAGTGAATGAGGCCAAAGTAGGCAGAGCCCTTCTTAAACACCTTCTCCTCAAAGGGAAAAATTGTGACACTGATTCCTTCTGTTTTCACAAACCTCCACAAGTAACTGTACTGAGTATAAACCAGAAGGTCAACAAACATTACAGAAGGAAGGGACTTGGGAGGGAGCTTTCTGGTGAGAAGCACTCTGGGTCTAGAGGTGCCACTCCCAAAGGGGGAGGAAAACCTCAATCCTGGGTGACAGGAAAACAAGACAAACCTTTCTCCAATTATAAGGGATGAAAATAATAATCTTTGGGGCTTCCCTGGTGGCTCAGTGGTTAAGAATCCGCCTGCCAATGCAGGGGACACGGGTTCGAGCCCCGGTCCAGAAAGATCCCACATGCCATGGAGCAACTAAGCCCGTGCACCACAACTACTGAGCCTGCGCTCTAGAGCCCATGAGCCACAACTACTGAGCCTGCAAGACACCTAGATCCTGTGCTCCACAAGAGAAGCCACCGTAATGAGAGGCCCATGCACCACAATAAAGATTAGCCCCTGCTCGCCACAACTAGAGAAAACCCGCACACAGCAACGAAGACCCAATGCAGCCAGAAATAAAATAAATAAATAAATTTTAAAAAATTAAAAAAAAGAACATAATCATCTTTGGCCTCCAGTCTTCTCTGCGGAAATGGGTGGGTCACACTGGCTTCCTGCTAAATTGTTTGTGTTAGGATGAGTACAGAAATAACTTTGCACCCAGAAGAGAGACATTTTCCCCTAATCTAGATTCTGAATATGCTCTCAGTGGTCCCCAAGGGCATGCAGGTTATGCTGAAAGAATCTGAGCACAGCCTTAACTCCTTCAGTGTAGCTTTTTGGGTGGGTTGCCGAGTTACTGTTTCCCTTGCTCTAAACCTGAGAAAGCTGCCTCAGGAATTTGTAGGTCTTTTTTTCCTGCCCTAGAAACCTCTTGACACTTGTTCCTTGAAGATCTAAAAGTCCATTTCCCCAGTCACATAAATTCCTCAACTCAGCCTTCTAAAACCCGTCTTTTATATCAGATTTTTATTTTAATTTGAGATGGAAAATTGTTTAACATAGTTATTAACTGGCAGAGATAGTTGGAAAAAACTAATCAACACCAGATTATTCAAAAGAATTTATGGCAATAAATCTTACTTCTAACTTCAACTGATACCTCCTAAATTGTTCCCTATTACATCATTTCCTCTCATCTGACATGCATTTTTACAGATTATAAGAGAAACATACTGAGAATATACATATAAGAGAAACAAAAATACCTCCTGACTCCCTGCTTCGGCTGGTGGTCTACATCAGTTCGAGAGAGAAAGAATAGAGCATCTGGACGCTTTTTCAATCCCCCACGACGGGTCTCCCCAGGGTAGTGATGTATCTTCAAGTTCCAAATCAGCCCCAAGATATGAGAGCAGAGTCACTCCACTAGGAACCTGAGGAGAGTGGGCGATTGGAGAATCTGATCTGCCCTCTAGACTTAGAATGTAGGAGGAGAAGGAAGATGTGTGCAGAAAAGCTCTGAACCTAAACACCCCACTGGAGTGACACGTGCTCTGGGAGATCAAGAAATAGAGAGGTGGCTCTTGGCCAAGGGAACCATGCAGGAGATGACAACCCACAGGGGCATTTGATGGGCTGGGAATGAGGTGAGAAAGATGTGGACAGGAAAGCTACGTTCAACACAAGGAAATACAAAGAGAACAGTGTGCTTGGAGTGGAAACTTTATGTCAGAGCACAGTGGAGTGAAACTTTATGTCAGAGCACAGAATGACCATGGTGTTAAAAATCAGTTGGCCGGACAACAAGGTCTGACTGTATAGCACAGGGAACTATATTCAGCGTCCTGAGATAAACCATAAAGGAAAAGAATATAAAAAAACATGTTAATATGTTAACAGTCACTTTGCTGTACAGCAGAAATTAACAACATTGTAAATCAACTATACTTCAATTAAAAAAAAAAAGACTAGCTAAACAAAAAAGTCTAGTAAAAACAGAAAAACAAAACAGTCGGCCCATCTCAGTATCAATGAGCTCACCCAATACCCAGAGCTTGGTTTTTTAATGCCATTCTCCAATCAAAGGAACCAAGGTCCTGTTGATTCCAGGACTAAGGCAGGAAATAGGCAGGATGGACCCATTGCATCTCGTCTTGCCAGATATAAGGAAATGCTAAAAACAAAACCAGAGGACAAACCAAAAAACCCAAACCAAACTGAAACAAACAAATAACAACAACAAAGCCCATACAACATTGAGAGGGTTATCCCAAAGACGCACAGGAGCCAACCGAATGAGCTCCCAATGGCCAAAGCTAGAACACTTTGAGTAATGAGAGAAAGCAGTATTGGATTATAACTCAAGGTATAAAATAAATATCGATGAGTCCATACCGGTGAAAATAAATGACTGAATAAATTAATGAGTGGGAAGGAAGTGCTGATGACTTTGTGTGTAATTAACTCATGAAGAGATAACTCTTCACAAAGTAATAGAGTCCAGTTTCCATGACCAGGTCTTTTAGTTCTTTTGATAGTATCCCACATTCAGGGATCAGAAATGAAACCTTTTGGAATGTGTAATATAAACAAGGCCCCATTTTCATGTAGATCAACACCCAGGTTTTCAGGGATGAAATAACATCATGAAAACTGCTAACTATTCCTCCACAGGTTTCAATAAAACTCTTAAAACTCCTAAATTAACTTACTAATCTCAGGAAAAGAGAAATTTCACAAGTCAAGTTTTTGGTTTCTGTACAGTACAGCAAAGAGAATGAGCAGACAATTTTTAATGGGAAGGTCTTGCTTGCATTTCATCTTCTGTAAACAAGCAATATGCAGGCAGACCTCCAAGATATCGCTGGTTCTCTTCCAAACCACAGTAATAAAGCCAATGTTGTAATAAGGCGAGCAACATGGATTTTTTGGTTTTCCAGTGTGTATAAGTTATATTTACACTATACAGTAGTCTATGAAGTGTGCAATAGCATTGTCTTAAAAAAGGACAATATTTTAAATAAAAACTACTTTATTGCTAAAAAATTCTAACCATCATCTGACAAGAGTTGCCACAAACCTTCAATCTGTAAAAAACACAGTATCTGCAAAGCACAGTAAAGCAATAAACAGTAAAATGAGGTATGCCTGAACTGTATGTCCTGTTCCTTTCACTACTCTAATTAATTTTTAAGGAAATATGTACAACTGAATATCCCTAGATTTGTCTATCCTGGTGCTATGCCGGATCAAAAGAACTGTCCCTTACAGCATAAAGAATTTAGAGACATCAGTTACTAAGAGATTACATGGAAGGAGACGTGCTCCCGGATATTTCCATTTCTAGACAGAAAAATTCAACAGGTCAGAATGGAGAAGTTAAGGTACACACCCCTAACTGCTGTCTCTGATGAGCTTTCCACCCAGAGACTTTACACTTGATGGGTTTCAAATGCTGCTAAGCCCTCCACACCTTGAAAACCATTCTCCCAAAGTGGGAACACCAGCCTGCTCCTAAGAAGCGGGGTCATCACCTGTGTCTCTGAGAAAATGGCCAGTCAGGCCTGAGTTAAGGTTAAGCAGGTCATTTTAAAGCGTTAAAAAAAAAAAAAAAAAGCTTAAACCATTATCATCTTTAGGTTGATATTTTTGGAGACCACGCCACTTAAATGGGTTGGTGACAACGGCCTACTAGATACTTGCTTGGGAATTGGGGAGACTCATCTCTCTCAGCACACCCTGGGCAAATCAAACGCCTCTACTTCCAAATCTCCGCAAATGGCGCTCGGTGTGGGTGATATTTTCACGAAGCCACAGTCCACGTCCCCCCAACCGCTCTTCAAGTTGTGCTTTCAAGCAGAGCCACTACGACGAATTTCTCCCCAAAACGGTGCACTTTAGCTGGTGGAAAAGAGAAGCGAGTAAAATGTAAAGTTTCTCAGATATCAAACCAGTTCCCATAAACAGTTTAGAAAATAAAAAAGTAGTTTCCTGGGTCTGGACTGGGCACACGGACGGGAGAAAGAACGAAGCTGTGGATGGGGGCGGTGGCGGGAAGGGGCGCGGGCCAAGACCTGATGCCGGGCAAAGGCGAAAACCTGATTTCGGCCTGCACGGGGCGGGCCGGCGGCTGCACGTCGCAGCCTTTACACCCTCCTAACTCCCTACCGCCGGCTTCGCCCCTCACTTTCCTCCCCGAGACTCACTTCACGGGGTACTGAGGAAGGACCAGAGACCGCAAGCAGGGGGGCTTCCAACAGCCCCGCCCGTCAGTGTGCGCCAGGGTCGGGCACCGCCCCACCCCCACGCCCTATGCATCTTGGGAATTGTAGTCCTGCAGCCCAGCAAGCCTCGGCTGCAGCGCCAAAGAGACTACAGCTCCCAGAATGCATGGCGAGGGCCCCGCCTCCCGCCCTGCCCCTGGGTGTGGGCCGAGGGTGGTCCTGCAGCGCCGGGGAGAGTGGGTGTTGTTTGCCAGCACCTCCCGCCGGCAGAGTCCTAGCGCGGCCGGCGTGCCCAGGATGGTTGGATTCACCCTGCAGACAGGTACGTCTCCACGAGATGCTGGTGGTGAGACTGGATTTCTCGCGGGCCACCAAGGGGCCTGTGCCTCCGGCTGCCCGCGCAGGACTGCCCGGGGTACCTGGGGCTCGGCTAGCTCAGCTGCTGTTCCGCCCGCCCCGCCGCTCCGCCCACTCCTCCAGCTCCCCGCCCGGCGGGCGTCATCAGTGTGGCCAGAGCACGGGGCTCGGCGGTTCCTTAGGCCTTTCGGGAGCGCACACGGAAGCACCCCGATGGGTACCTGAAACGTTAAAAACACTGCCTAAAATATAAATACGGTACCTGGTACCTGGGGACCTGGAACTTGCCTTCTGAATGCCACCTTACCCCCCCCCCGCCCCCCGCCAACCCCGCCCCACCTTCGGGCTTCGGTAAATCTTCCCTCTGGACCCGGCTGGCGGCAGAGCCCACACCTCGGTCAGGCCCTTAGAGGGACTGTTAGTATATAGAGCTGAAAGCAGTCTTAACTGACAAAACAGGTATTAGATCATAGAATCTAGGGAGAAAGCCTAAGAGAGAATGAAGGGCCTGAAATGTTTTGTTTTGTTTTGTTTTAAAGCACCCAAAAGAAAACATAACTGACCTGTATGTAGAAACCCAAAAGATTGTGGTAACAAAATGAATTTTTTAAAAAACTGAGCCAACAGCCTTGCAAACAAATTTACCTTTGGTCATATTCTGAAAACAGGAGGATATATTTAGTGAGAAGGACAAAAATTTTACACATCACATTTCTGGGTCATAATGCAATAAAATTAGAAATAACAGAAACAGGGAAGTTAATGATCGACTCCTCCAAAAAATATATTCTTTTACATAAATTAATTCCTGGGTCAGGGTGCAAGTCCAGAACACAAACACAGTACCTATAAATGTCTGTGCTTGCAAATATATTGTAATCGGATATGTGCAACAAAGGTGACAAGATTGAGCTGTCCGACCGGGAAGCTCGCTGAGGTCCTGTTCGCTGGAACTCGAGCGCCACCCTGGAGTCATTTAATGTCATCTCAATATGACTGGGAGCAGCGGGGAAGGAAGGCAGTACTTGGAAATGGAGCCAATGCAGACGCTGGTAGTAAATCAGAGGCCTCCCTCCTGATGAGCCTGAACTTGGCCTCACAATCCTTTCCAGCACAGAGCCGGGCAGCCACCACAAATGGGCTGGTGTTGGCGGACAAGATCACAACTGTCCTGCAGTAGCAGGCAGGGTGGAAACTGGCACCAGCAGCTGCAGTGGAAAAAGTTAACGGCCCCGGTAGAATATATGATCCACCCTGTGCAAGGACTTGGGATCCCAGAAGTTCTGGCGAGGGCTCAGAGCCAGATTCCTTCATTTCTTTCCTCAGCTGTTCTTCCTGTGACTGGTATGGAAATCCACAAAGCACACAAACACATTAAAAATGGTCACTCTGTGGGCTGTGTCAATACATGGAAGTATGTAAATGAAGGAGTATTTTAAGAGAACACAAAATAGTTTGCACAGTCTGATTAAAGGTGTGTCGTATATTCGTAAGTTTAGAAAGGAATTTGGAAACCGCTGAAATTGTTTTATAAAGCTCATTCTTTTAGGTTGTTTAAATTTTAAAATGTGTTTAGAAACACATTGGTACGTAAAAATTTAAATCTTAGCTATCCAGAAACTTCAAATATCTAGAATGAGGCATTTCCCAAAGGTCTGTGTAACTCAAGATATTACTATAGTTTGAGAACTATTCATCCATAATGCACTTGATGAAATAACATGCATTCACAGAGAAAGGAGCAATTGCTATAATATTGTATGTATATAATAATATAATAACTATATATATTGATATAATATGGAACACCTATAATAGGTGAGGCACTGCTAAAAGCAGTGATTTTCATACACTCACATGTATGTACAACCATTACCAGAGTCAATTTTAGAACAGTTTTATCACCTCAGAAAGAAACCTTTAGCTATCACCCTCCTATTTCCCCCACCCCCTCCCTCTCCCCCAGTCCTGAGCAACCACTAAGCTACTTTTGTCTCTATAGATTCCCCTGTACCGGACATTTCACATAAATGGAATCATGCAATATGTGGACTTTTATGACTGGCTTCTTTCACTCACCATAATGTCTTCAAGGTCACCCAAGTTGTATGTGTCAGTACTTCATTCCTTCTTATGGCTATCATAATAACATTAAATTTTTTTTATTTTGAATGCTGGTACTTGAGAAAAAATAATTAGAAGGAAATGAGAAAGAAAGATGACTCTGGAGCTCCTAAAGGGCTTTCCACTACTCTTGCGATCTCTGGAGGTGGACGGCCCTGATTCTCGTTGCAGGCCAGGACTTACAGGAATGGGAATACCAAGCTCTGGGGTGAACTTGGGTTCCCAAGTGAACGTGAATGAGGCAGAGAGTAGAAGAAGGGTTTTTTACTGAAGGAAGGGGACAAAAATCACTGAGAGGAAAGAGGAGAGCTGCCTGAAGCAGAATTAGCACATCTGTGAACAGTGAAAGGCAGGAGACAAGGTGCACATACTTGGGTCCAGAGTCTGAGGGGAGGAGAGAGGGTGATGAGATAGGACCAACAGGTCATAAACCTCCAATATCTCGAGTCACTGGCCTTCGAGGCCTGGATGTCCCCTCAGCAGCAGGGAGCCAGGACTGGGAGCGGGGTGACAGCTAATGCTCAGGAAGGAGGTCAGTGTGCAGGCAGCATCTGTGTGTACACCACGCGGGACTTCAGGGAGGGCCTGTGTATGGCCCGCAGGCCTGCTGGAAGTACTCGTTTATTCAGTCGACAACCTCTTAAGTGCCTGCAGTGTGACACACTGTGCCATGAACTAGAGATACAATATCACCCTGTCCCTGCTGTCACGGGACTCAGCATCTCATAGGAACAGTATTTGTCATTTCTTTTCGATTTCCCCACCGTTCCTGGAGGTGTATTCTGCACAGAATGGGCAAATTGCAATCCCTGTTGATTAATAATTGAAGAAATAAAGCTTTTGACATTCAGATTTTTTAACGAAAGTGCACTATCTGAGATGTAGAATTCTATATCTTTGGCTTCTTTAAAGTTAGCCATACAGACAAAACAGAAAATGAAAAAAACTCTAATTTTTCAATTAAAAAATTTCACATTGATGTCAACTGGAGTTTTTGGTTTGTTTTTCCTCAAGAGTATCTATGTACTTAGGAGCTTTAGATTTTTTTTAAAGGGGGCAGGAGAAAAGAAATGCATAAGTGACTCATGCCAAATTTCCTTACATTTCAAATTACTGCAGTGGATTTAAGGGTCTGTAATTTTTTCAGTGACATAATTTGTTTACAATTAAAATGTGGATTTCATCTCCTTTATTCCTCTTGAACTCAGTCATAGTCCTGAGCCGCCACCAAAACAATCTTATCTTGAGGTTGGGCTTCTCTCCCTGTAAATGTTGTTTACTGGAAAGGAAAAGAAGTTGCCTTGAGTCAGTTACCCTTGGCCATCATGCTTGCTTTCACTAGAGAGTGTGAAGTTTCCTCGCTTCACAACTTTGTAGCCCTCTTTGCCCTGGATTCAACATGCTCAAGACCCATTTGAACATCTGTGACAGCACAGGGGATTGTATTACAGTCGGATCCCTGGTGTGGCCTAAGTCCGGGGAACTTATCAGAGTTGTTGGTAGTCATGTCCCTTTTTGGTAAATGCACATGCTTATCAAAATTAGGAGCAGTTTGATTCCAGACTCAGTTCCTCATGTTCTTTTTCCCAGCCGTGGCCTGCAATTGGTATTTCTGATACTAGAAACTTAAAAATGCTCGTCAGCCACAGGAAAAAAAAAAATCCTGTGGTTTCTGAGCACTTCGAAGTCCATCATGGCCTTGTTCTTTAATCACTCTAGAAAAATAGAAGCTATAAAAAAAAAAAAAAGAAATATAAGGACCTGCAGCCAATCCCTGAGAAGCTCTCTATACATAAAGGACTTGAGGACGAGGACAGTGTCTTCACATTGCCTCCGCAGCCCCTGGCAAAACAATGTCACTCATAGCATGCTGCTAAAGTGAGTGTATCTTATTTGAAAATTAAACCAGCATCTCTCCTCAGGCCCAAGGTGGGGACAGACAGTGCCCCGAGAGGAAGCAGAGGGGTGCAAGCAGCAAGTTTCCAAAAGTAGACCACTGCTTCGCAGCTGCTTCTTGGCATGGGCCCATTCCCCCTTTCCAGAGATCAGTGAAAGGAAGGTGGGGCCCCAGGGGGAGGGAACTTGTGTCTTCAGATGTGTCAACCGCTGGGCCTCCAGAGTTTAGATTTGGAGGGAATAGATTAAAGACAAACCTCTTATTTTTCAGTTTGACCTTGGGCCCTAGTGGTCAGGCTGTGGTTTTCTGTTTCCCCCTGTGCGGTGGGGTACTGTGTGCATTTAAGCACCAGTGTACATGTGTTTGTGTATAACTCAAGGGATCCAGCCTTAAATAAGGGGAAAAGAAAATCAGTATTTATAGGGTGCCTACTCTTTGCCAGGAAACTTGTAATTACCAAGTTCTTGAATTCTGGCATCCTGCTTGCAAAGGGTGTGCATGTTAATTAGCTATTGTTGCATAGCAAATCACCCCAAAACTTAACTAGCTCATGGTTGAACTGCTCAACAGTGTGGGTTTAGCTCAGCTAGGCCATGCTTTTGGTTTCAGCCAGGAACCGAAGTGGATGTGTGGTTTGCTGCTGGTTGACTAGGGTGCTCTGCTTCTGGTAGGTGAGCCGGCTGCTAGCTGGGCACCTGGGTGTCCTCCAGCAGGCTAACATGGGCTTGTTTTCATGGAAAGCAGGGTTCT
This sequence comes from Balaenoptera ricei, assembly GCF_028023285.1. Lineage (NCBI taxonomy): Eukaryota > Metazoa > Chordata > Mammalia > Artiodactyla > Balaenopteridae > Balaenoptera > Balaenoptera ricei. The sequence continues at coordinate 93,772,010 of NC_082654.1, forward strand.
GAAAGAAAAAGCAGAACATTCAAGACATTTTGAGCCTAGGCTCGAAACTGGCAGCGTCATACCTACTGCATTCTTCTGGCCAGAGCACATCAGGTCAGCCTCAATCCAAAGTTTAGGGGAACAGATTTCTGCCTCTCCCTTTTTGTACAGGAGCAGCTGTAAAATCACATTGCAAAGGGCATGGATAAAGTGAGAGAATACAGAATCATTGTTTTCACAATCAGTATCATTATACCTAAGCAGACAAGTTTTATATAATGGTTCCAAGTGAAGTAACTTGTTGAAAAGCCACACAGCTACTAAACGGCTGGGATTCATGGAGTATTACGTCCACCTAAGTCCACAATACCCAAGGCACTAGACCATTCACTCCTGCAACTTTCTCCGGCATCCTAGGGTCCTAGGAGAACACTTCGGAAATACAAGTACGAGCCCTTCGTGATTCTTCCATCTAGCGCTCTTCACCATAAAAATAACTGCCTCAAGAGAATGCACAGGACCTTTGAAACAATTTGAATAATTAGGAGAAAGGTCTGAGTTTAGTAAATCAAGGCCTAATTTATTTGTCATTTCTAATCATAGGAAAATACCCATGATGCACTCCAAATATTTGCAAAGTCTTTTCATCCATTTTATTTTTTCTTAATTTTACTTATTTATTTATTTATTTATTTTTGGCTGTGTTGGGTCTTTGTCTAGTTGTGGCGAGCGGCGGCCACTCTTCATCGCGGTGCGCGGGCCTCTCACTATCGCGGCCTCTCTTGCTGCGGAGCACAGGCTCCAGAAGCGCTCAGAAGTTGTGGCTCATGGGCTTAGTTGCTCCCCGGCATGTGGGATCCTCCCAGACCAGGGCTCGTACCTGTGTCCCCTGCATTGGCAGGCAGATTCTCAACCACTGGGCCACCAGGGAAGCCCCATCCCCATCCCTTTTTGATATTGGTAGGCTATAGATAATTCTCAAAGTAGACTAACACTAATAACTGGGCCGGCAATGTCTATTACTCTGATACAAAGACATGTGCAGCAAAGACATTACACCTACTAAGTTTACTGAATCAGATACTAACTCTTGAAATATTCCTCTCATTTCTGCAAAGTTATTTTCTAGACGAAAAATAAAGACTTCAAGCCGGTGACGCCCTGTGGCGCAGTTCGGGTCTCGAATGCCCCCCAGGAAGGGTATAGTCTAAGAGTGGGTGGGAATGCGAGGTCCAAAGTCTGCGATGCATGCTGTTACCAACGCCGGCCACTGCTGGGGACACGGATCTCCAGCAATCAATCACCATAGTGTGGGAGAGATAGGAGGTGCTCGAAATTGCGCGAACTACCGCTGGGTGGTGGGGAGTGCAGGGGGACGAAACAACACAAGCAGAGTGGGAGGGAGAGGAAGCACTTGGGAGGAAAAAACATGGTGTTTGGGCAGCAAGGAGTAACGGCGGGGATAGAAGGTAAAGCGGGAGGTAAAAAGCCTACAGCAGCCGGTATTCCCAGGCGGTCTCCCATCCAAGTACTAACCAGGCCCGACCCTGCTTAGCTTCCGAGATCAGACGAGATCGGGCGCGTTCAGGGTGGTATGGCCGTAGACGCAGGAGGGGCCCGCGGGGTGCCTCTTGAGGCCCAGCTTCGCTGGCCCTTGCGCCTTACCGCCATGCCGGCGGCCAGCCCTCTCCGGCAGGGCCCTGCCGCCCGCCCAGGCAGGCGACAGGAGGCCTCGGGGACCCGGGGGTGGCGGAGTGGTGGGCGACCTCGCAGCCCAGGGCGGGCGGGACGCTCCAGGCCCGTCGGCGCTTGGCGCCCCGCCGCAGATCCCGCTCGACGCTCACAGGGACGTGGCCCCGGAGGCTTCAGGGCACGGCGGCCGCGGTCCCTTGGGCAGCCCCCCCTGCCCGCCCACGCGGAGTTAGGCGCAGCCCGGCCGCGGCCGGGCCGGCCCTCCGGCCGGGCAGCAGCTGGCCCGAAGCCACTGGGAGCCACCACTGAGTGGGCACGGCCCCTTAGCCCCAGCAAGGCCACCCTTGCCCCCACGCCGCCCGCCGAGCACAGGACCCCGCCCCTGGTGGCCGGCAGGCCCGGGGAAGCGGCCACGGCCCCCGCCCCCGCTCCCGCCCCCGGCCGAGGCGAAACGGCCGGGGGGGGGGGGGCTTTTCCCGGAGGGAGCTGCGGAGAGACACACGGGCAGACAGCTGGCTGCGGCGCGGCTGGGCTCTGGTGGGCGCGGCCAAGTGCAGGTCGAGGGCCTCGCGGGCCGCACGGCCGGCACCCCGGCCTGCGGCGGAGTCTGGGTCCGGGCCAGCCACCACGGGAGCGGCTGGGGTGCGGCTGCCTTCCAGGGCCGCCTTCTGGCCTCCTGGCCGGCCAGGCCGGCGGGGAGCGCCCCCTCTGGCGCGCTGTGGTGGGAGGGGCCGGAGGAGGTGGGGCCTGCGGCGGTGCCCGGCGGGGGCGGAGGCGGCGGCCTCGGCCGCGGGCGACTAAAGGAGAAGGCGGAGCGGGAGGCAAAAAGCCTACAGCACCCGGTATTCCCAGGCGGTCTCCCATCCAAGTACTAACCAGGCCCGACCCTGCTTAGCTTCCGAGATCAGAGGAGATCGGGCGCGTTCAGGGTGGTATGGCCGTAGACGCAGGAGGGGCCCGCGGGGTGCCTCTTGAGGCCCAGCTTCGCTGGCGCTTGCGCCTTACCGCCATGCCGGCGGCCAGCCCGCCCCGGCAGGGCCCCGCCGCCCGCCCAGGCAGGGGAAGGGCGACCTCGGGTACCGGGGCGGGGGTGGGGGTGGCGGAGGGGTTGGCGACCTCCCAGCCCAGGGCGGGCGGGACCCACCAAACCGTTCGGCGCTTGGCGCCCTGCCCCAGATCCCGCACGTCGCTCACAGGGACGTGGCCCCGGAGGCTTCAGGGCCCGGGGCCCGCGGGCCCTTGGGCCTCCCCGCTGCCCGCCCACGCGGCGCTAGGCGCAGCCCAGCCGCAGCCCGGGCCGGCCCTCCTGCCCGACGGCAGTCGGCCCTTAACCCACTGGGAGCCACCATTGAGTCACCACGGCCCCTTAGCCCCAGCAAGGCCACCCTTGCCCCCACGCCACCCGCCGAGCACAGGACCCGGCGCCTTGCGGCCGGCCGGCCCGGAGAACCGGCCCCGGCCCCCGCCCCCGCTCCCGCCCCCCGGCCGTGGCGAAACGGCGGCGGGGGGCGGGGGGGAGCTTTTTCCGGAGGGAGCTGTGGAGAGACACACCGGCAGACAGGTGGCTGCGCCGGGGCTGGGCGCGAGTGGGGGCGGCCAGGTGCAGGTCAAGGGGCTCGCGGGCCGGACGGCCGGCACCCGGGCCTGAGGCGGAGTCTGGGTCCGGGCCTGCCACCCCGGGAGCGGCTGGGATGCGGCTGCCTTCCAGGGCCGCCTTCTGGCCGCCTGGCCGGCCAGGCAGGCGGAGAGCGCCCCCTCTGGCGCGCTGTGGTGGGAGGGGTCGGAGGTAGGTGGGGCCTGCAGCGGTGCCCGGCGGCGGGGGCGGAGGCGGCGGGCGACTAAAGGAGAGGGCGGAGCGGGAGGCAAAAAGCCTACAGCACCCGGTATTCCCAGGCGGTCTCCCATCCAAGTACTAACCAGGCCCGACCCTGCTTAGCTTCCGAGATCAGACGAGATCGGGCGCGTTCAGGGTGGTATGGCCGTAGACGCAGGAGGGGCCCGCGGGGTGCCTCTTGAGGCCCAGCTTCGCTGGCCCTTGCGCCTTACCGCCATGCCGGCGGCCAGCCCTCTCCGGCAGGGCCCTGCCGCCCGCCCAGGCAGGCGACAGGAGGCCTCGGGGACCCGGGGGTGGCGGAGTGGTGGGCGACCTCGCAGCCCAGGGCGGGCGGGACGCTCCAGGCCCGTCGGCGCTTGGCGCCCCGCCGCAGATCCCGCTCGACGCTCACAGGGACGTGGCCCCGGAGGCTTCAGGGCACGGCGGCCGCGGTCCCTTGGGCAGCCCCCCCTGCCCGCCCACGCGGAGTTAGGCGCAGCCCGGCCGCGGCCGGGCCGGCCCTCCGGCCGGGCAGCAGCTGGCCCGAAGCCACTGGGAGCCACCACTGAGTGGGCACGGCCCCTTAGCCCCAGCAAGGCCACCCTTGCCCCCACGCCGCCCGCCGAGCACAGGACCCCGCCCCTGGTGGCCGGCAGGCCCGGGGAAGCGGCCACGGCCCCCGCCCCCGCTCCCGCCCCCGGCCGAGGCGAAACGGCCGGGGGGGGGGGGCTTTTCCCGGAGGGAGCTGCGGAGAGACACACGGGCAGACAGCTGGCTGCGGCGCGGCTGGGCTCTGGTGGGCGCGGCCAAGTGCAGGTCGAGGGCCTCGCGGGCCGCACGGCCGGCACCCCGGCCTGCGGCGGAGTCTGGGTCCGGGCCAGCCACCACGGGAGCGGCTGGGGTGCGGCTGCCTTCCAGGGCCGCCTTCTGGCCTCCTGGCCGGCCAGGCCGGCGGGGAGCGCCCCCTCTGGCGCGCTGTGGTGGGAGGGGTCGGAGGTAGGTGGGGCCTGCAGCGGTGCCCGGCGGCGGGGGCGGAGGCGGCGGGCGACTAAAGGAGAGGGCGGAGCGGGAGGCAAAAAGCCTACAGCACCCGGTATTCCCAGGCGGTCTCCCATCCAAGTACTAACCAGGCCCGACCCTGCTTAGCTTCCGAGATCAGACGAGATCGGGCGCGTTCAGGGTGGTATGGCCGTAGACGCAAGAGGGGCCCGCGGAGTGCCTCTTGAGGCCCAGCTTCGCTGGCGCTTGCGCCTTACCGCCATGCCGGCGGCCAGCCCTCTCCGGCAGGGCCCTGCCGCCCGCCCAGGCAGGCGACAGGAGGCCTCGGGGACCCGGGGGTGGCGGAGTGGTGGGCGACCTCGCAGCCCAGGGCGGGCGGGATGCTCCAGGCCCGACGGCGCTTGGCGCCCCGCCGCAGATCCCGCTCGACGCTCACAGGGACGTGGCCCCGGAGGCTTCAGGGCACGGCGGCCGCGGTCCCTTGGGCATCACCCCCTGCCCGCCCACGCGGAGTTAGGCGCAGCCCGGCCGCGGCCGGGCCGGCCCTCCGGCCGGGCAGCAGCTGGCCCGAAGCCACTGGGAGCCACCACTGAGTGGGCACGGCCCCTTAGCCCCAGCAAGGCCACCCTTGCCCCCACGCCGCCCGCCGAGCACAGGACCCCGCCCCTGGTGGCCGGCAGGCCCGGGGAAGCGGCCACGGCCCCCGCCCCCGCTCCCGCCCCCGGCCGAGGCGAAACGGCCGGGGGGGGGGGCTTTTCCCGGAGGGAGCTGCGGAGAGACACACGGGCAGACAGCTGGCTGCGGCGCGGCTGGGCTCTGGTGGGCGCGGCCAAGTGCAGGTCGAGGGCCTCGCGGGCCGCACGGCCGGCACCCCGGCCTGCGGCGGAGTCTGGGTCCGGGCCAGCCACCACGGGAGCGGCTGGGGTGCGGCTGCCTTCCAGGGCCGCCTTCTGGCCTCCTGGCCGGCCAGGCCGGCGGGGAGCGCCCCCTCTGGCGCGCTGTGGTGGGAGGGGCCGGAGGAGGTGGGGCCTGCGGCGGTGCCCGGCGGGGGCGGAGGCGGCGGCCTCGGCCGCGGGCGACTAAAGGAGAAGGCGGAGCGGGAGGCAAAAAGCCTACAGCACCCGGTATTCCCAGGCGGTCTCCCATCCAAGTACTAACCAGGCCCGACCCTGCTTAGCTTCCGAGATCAGACGAGATCGGGCGCGTTCAGGGTGGTATGGCCATAGACGCAAGAGGGGCCCGCGGAGTGCCTCTTGAGGCCCAGCTTCGCTGGCGCTTGCGCCTTACCGCCATGCCGGCGGCCAGCCCGCCCCGGCAGGGCCCCGCCGCCCGCCCAGGCAGGGGAAGGGCTACCTCGGGTACCGGGGCGGGGGGGGGGGTGGCGGAGGGGTTGGCGACCTCCCAGCCCAGGGCGGGCGGGACCCACCAAACCGTTCGGCGCTTGGCGCCCCGCCCCAGATCCCGCACGTCGCTCACAGGGACGTGGCCCCGGAGGCTTCAGGGCCCGGGGCCCGCGGGCCCTTGGGCCTCCCCGCTGCCCGCCCACGCGGCGCTAGGCGCAGCCCAGCCGCAGCCCGGGCCGGCCCTCCTGCCCGACGGCAGTCGGCCCTTAACCCACTGGGAGCCACCATTGAGTCACCACGGCCCCTTAGCCCCAGCAAGGCCACCCTTGCCCCCACGCCACCCGCCGAGCACAGGACCCGGCGCCTTGCGGCCGGCCGGCCCGGAGAACCGGCCCCGGCCCCCGCCCCCGCTCCCGCCCCCCGGCCGTGGCGAAACGGCGGCGGGGGGCGGGGGGGAGCTTTTTCCGGAGGGAGCTGTGGAGAGACACACCGGCAGACAGGTGGCTGCGCCGGGGCTGGGCGCGAGTGGGGGCGGCCAGGTGCAGGTCAAGGGGCTCGCGGGCCGGACGGCCGGCACCCGGGCCTGAGGCGGAGTCTGGGTCCGGGCCTGCCACCCCGGGAGCGGCTGGGATGCGGCTGCCTTCCAGGGCCGCCTTCTGGCCGCCTGGCCGGCCAGGCAGGCGGAGAGCGCCCCCTCTGGCGCGCTGTGGTGGGAGGGGTCGGAGGTAGGTGGGGCCTGCAGCGGTGCCCGGCGGCGGGGGCGGAGGCGGCGGGCGACTAAAGGAGAGGGCGGAGCGGGAGGCAAAAAGCCTACAGCACCCGGTATTCCCAGGCGGTCTCCCATCCAAGTACTAACCAGGCCCGACCCTGCTTAGCTTCCGAGATCAGACGAGATCGGGCGCGTTCAGGGTGGTATGGCCGTAGACGCAGGAGGGGCCCGCGGGGTGCCTCTTGAGGCCCAGCTTCGCTGGCCCTTGCGCCTTACCGCCATGCCGGCGGCCAGCCCTCTCCGGCAGGGCCCTGCCGCCCGCCCAGGCAGGCGACAGGAGGCCTCGGGGACCCGGGGGTGGCGGAGTGGTGGGCGACCTCGCAGCCCAGGGCGGGCGGGACGCTCCAGGCCCGTCGGCGCTTGGCGCCCCGCCGCAGATCCCGCTCGACGCTCACAGGGACGTGGCCCCGGAGGCTTCAGGGCACGGCGGCCGCGGTCCCTTGGGCAGCCCCCCCTGCCCGCCCACGCGGAGTTAGGCGCAGCCCGGCCGCGGCCGGGCCGGCCCTCCGGCCGGGCAGCAGCTGGCCCGAAGCCACTGGGAGCCACCACTGAGTGGGCACGGCCCCTTAGCCCCAGCAAGGCCACCCTTGCCCCCACGCCGCCCGCCGAGCACAGGACCCCGCCCCTGGTGGCCGGCAGGCCCGGGGAAGCGGCCACGGCCCCCGCCCCCGCTCCCGCCCCCGGCCGAGGCGAAACGGCCGGGGGGGGGGGGCTTTTCCCGGAGGGAGCTGCGGAGAGACACACGGGCAGACAGCTGGCTGCGGCGCGGCTGGGCTCTGGTGGGCGCGGCCAAGTGCAGGTCGAGGGCCTCGCGGGCCGCACGGCCGGCACCCCGGCCTGCGGCGGAGTCTGGGTCCGGGCCAGCCACCACGGGAGCGGCTGGGGTGCGGCTGCCTTCCAGGGCCGCCTTCTGGCCTCCTGGCCGGCCAGGCCGGCGGGGAGCGCCCCCTCTGGCGCGCTGTGGTGGGAGGGGCCGGAGGAGGTGGGGCCTGCGGCGGTGCCCGGCGGGGGCGGAGGCGGCGGCCTCGGCCGCGGGCGACTAAAGGAGAAGGCGGAGCGGGAGGCAAAAAGCCTACAGCACCCGGTATTCCCAGGCGGTCTCCCATCCAAGTACTAACCAGGCCCGACCCTGCTTAGCTTCCGAGATCAGACGAGATCGGGCGCGTTCAGGGTGGTATGGCCGTAGACGCAAGAGGGGGCCCGCGGAGTGCCTCTTGAGGCCCAGCTTCGCTGGCGCTTGCGCCTTACCGCCATGCCGGCGGCCAGCCCGCCCCGGCAGGGCCCCGCCGCCCGCCCAGGCAGGGGAAGGGCGACCTCGGGTACCGGGGCGGGGGGGGGGTGGCGGAGGGGTTGGCGACCTCCCAGCCCAGGGCGGGCGGGACCCACCAAACCGTTCGGCGCTTGGCGCCCTGCCCCAGATCCCGCACGTCGCTCACAGGGACGTGGCCCCGGAGGCTTCAGGGCCCGGGG